>NW_027311916.1:460000-475000 GCF_040954645.1 Diabrotica undecimpunctata | reverse complement strand
TAATAGGTAGGAGTCGAGAGGTGAAGAATGTATGTGTGTGTGCATGTGTGCGTGCGTGTGTGCGTGTGTGTGTGTGAGTGTGTGTGTGTATGTGTGTGTCCGTTCGGCTTGCAGAGATAAGAACACGGCCGTGGCAAGAAGTCCCTGCCTGTCGTAAGAGGAGAATAATGGGTAGGAGTCGAGAGGTGAAGAGTGGGCGACTAATAAGTAGGAGTCGAGAGGTGAAGAGTGTATGTGTGTCGGTGCGTGTGTGCGTGTGTGTGTGCGTGTGTGAGTATGTGTGTGTGTCCGTTCGGCTTGCAGAGATAAGAATACGGCCGAGGCAAAAGGCCCTGCCTGTCGTGAGAGACGACTAATAGGTAGGAGTCGAGAGGTGAAGAATGTATGTGTGTGTGCGTATGTGCGTGTTTGTGTGTGTGTGAGTGTATGTGTGTGTGCATGTGTGCGTGCGTGTGTGCGTGTGTGTGTGTGAGTGTGTGTGTATGTGTGTGTCTGTTCGGCTTGCAGAGATAAGAACACGGCCGTGGCAAGAAGTCCCTGCCTGTCGTAAGAGGAGAATAATGGGTAGGAGTCGAGAGGTGAAGAGTGTGTGCGTGTGCGTTTGCGTGTGCGTGTGTGTGTGTGCGTGTGTGTGTCCGTTCGGCTTGCAGAGATAAGAACACGGCCGTGGCAAAAAGTCCCTGCCTGTCGTAAGAGGAGAATAATGGGTAGGAGTCGAGAGGTGAGGAGTGTATATGTGTGTGTGCGTGTGTGCGTACGTGTGTGAGTGTGTGTGTGAATATGTGTGTGTCAGTGTGTGTGTGTCCGTGCGGCTCGCAGAGATTAGAATACGGCCGAGGCAATAAGTCCGTGCCTGTCGTAAGATGCGACTAATGGGTAGAAGTCGAGAGGTGAAGAGTGTATTTGTGTGTGTGTGCGTGTGTGCGTGTGTGTGTGCGTGTGTGCCTGTGTGTGTGTGAGTGTGTGTGTGTCCGTTCGGCTCGCAGAGATGAGAACACGGCCGTGGCAAGAAGTCCCTGCCTGTCGTAAGAGGCGACTAATGAATAGCAGTCTAGAGGTGAAGAGTTTATGTGTCTTTGTGTGTGTGCGTGTGTTTGTGCGTGTGTGAGTATGTGTGTGTATGTGTGTGTGTGTCCGTTTGGCTTGCAGAGATAAGAATACGGCCGAGGCAAGAAGGCCCTGCCTGTCTTAAGAGGCGACCAATGGATAGGAATCGAGAGGTAAAGAATGTGTGCGTGTGCGTGTGTGCGTGTGTGCGTGTGTGCCTGTGTGCGTGTGTTTGTGTGTGCATGTGTGTGTGTGTCCGTTCGGCTTACAGAGATAAGAACACGGCCGTGGCAAGAAGTCCCTGCCTGTCGTAAGAGGCGACTAATGGGTAGGAGTCGAGAGGTGAAAAGGGTACGTGAGTGTGTGCGTGTGTGGGTGTGTGTGTGTTTTTGCGTGTGTAAGTGTGTGTGTGTATGTTTGTGTGTGTCCATTCGGCTCGCAGAGATTAGAATAGGGCCGAGGCAAGAAGGCCATGCCTGTCGTAAGAGGCGACTTATGGGTAGGAGTCGAGAGGTGAAGAGTGTATTTGTGTGTGTGTGTGCGTGTGTGTGCGTGTGTGCGTGCGTGTGTGTGAGTGTGTATGTGTCCGTTCGGCTTGCAGAGATAAGAATACGGCCGAGGCAAGAATGCCCTGCCTGTCGTAAGTGGCGACTAATTGGTAGGAGTCGAGAGGTGAAAAGTGTTTTTGTGTGTATGCGTGTGTGTGCGTGTGTGCGTGCTTGTGTGTGTGTGAGTGTGTATGTGTCCGTTCGGCTTGCAGAGATAAGTGAGTGAGTGAGTAAGTGTATGTGAGTGTGCGTGTGTGTGCGTGTGTGAGTGTGTGTGTGTGTATTTGTGTGTGTGAGTGTGTGTGTGTCCAGTCGGCTCGCAGAGATAAGAACACGGCCGTGGCAAGAAGGCCCTGCCTGTCGTAAGAGGCGACTAATGGGTAGGAGTCGAGAGGTGAAGAGTGTATGTGTGTGTAAGTGTGCGTGTGTGCGTGTGTGTGCGTGTGTGAGTGTGTGTGTGTATTTGTGTGTGTGAGTGTGTGTGTCCAGTCGGCATAAGAACACGGCCGTGGCAAGAAGGCCCTGCCTGTCGTAAGAGGCGACTAATGGGTAGGAGTCGAGTGGTGAAGAGTGTATATGTGTGTGCGTATGTGCGTGTGTGTGCGTGTGAGAGGGTGTGTGTATGTGTGTGTGTGTGTCCGTTCGGCTTGCAGTGATAAGAGCACGACCGAGGCAAGAAGGCCCTGCCTATCGTAAGAGGCGACTAATAGGTAGGAGTCGAGAGGTGAAGAATGTATGTGTGTGTGCGTGTGTGCGTGTTTGTGTGTGTGTGAGTGTATGTGTGTGTGCGTGTGTGCGTGCGTGTGTGAGTATGTGTGTGTATGTGTGTGTGTATGTGTGTGTGTATGTGTGTGTGTATCCCTTCGGCTCGCAGAGATAAGAATACGTCCGTGGCAGGAAGGCCATGCTAGCTGTAAGGAGCGACTAATGGGTAGGAGTCGAGAGGTGAAGCGTGTATGTGTGTGTGTGTATGTGTGTGTGTGTCCGTTCGGCTCGCAGAGATAGGTATACGTCCGTGGCAAGAAGGCCCTGCCTGTCTTAAGAGGCGACTAATGGATAGGAGTCGAGAGGTGGAGAGTGTGTGCGTGTGCGTGTACGTGTGTGTGCGTGTGTAAGTGTGTGTGTGTGTGTATGTGTGTGTGTGTGTGTGTCTGTTTGGCTTGCATAGATAAGAATACGGCCGAGGCAAGAAGGCCCTGCCTCTTGTAATGGGCGACTAATAAGTAGGAGTCGAGAGGTGAAGAGTGTATGTGTGTGTGTGCGTGTGTGCGTGTGTGTGTGCGTGTGTGAGTATGTGTGTGTGTCCGTTCGGCTTGCAGAGATAAGAACACGGCCAAGGCAAGAAGGCCCTGCCTGTCGTAAGAGCCGACTAATAGGTAGGAGTCGAGAGGTGAAGAATCGATGTGTGTGTGCGTGTGTGCGTGTTTGTGTGTGTGAGTGTATGTGTGTGTGCGTGTGTGCGTGCGTGTGTGCGTGTGTGAGTATGTGTGTGTGTTAGTTTGGCTTGCAGAAATAAGAACACGACCGAGCGAATGAGGCCCTGCCTATCGTAAGAGGCGGCTAATAGGTAGGAGTCGAGAGGTGAAGAGTGTATGTATGTGTGTGCGTGTGTGCGTGTGTGTGTGCGTGTGTGAGTATGTGTGTGTGTCCGTTCGGCTTGCAGAGATAAGAACACAGCCAAGGCAAGAAGGCCCTGCCTGTCGTAAGAGGCGACTAATAGGTCGGAGTCGAGAGTTGAAGAATGTATGTGTGTGTGCGTGTGTGCGTGTTTGTGTGTGTGTGAGTGTATGTGTGTGTGCGTGCGTGCGTGCGTGTGTGCGTGTGTGAGTATGTGTGTGTGTGTCCGTTCGTCTTGCAGAGATAAGAACACGGCCGTGGCAAGAAATCCCTGCCTGTCGTAAGAGGAGAATAATGGGTAGGAGTCGAGAGGTAAAGAGTGTATGTGTGTGTGTGTGTGTGTGCGTGTGTGCGTGTGTGTGCGTGTGTGTGTGTATGTGTGTGTGTCTGTTTGGCTTGCAGAGATAAGAATACGGCCGAGGCAAGAAGGCCCTGCCTCTTGTAAGGGGCGACTAATAAGTGGGAGTCGAGAGGTGAAGAGTGTATGTGTGTATGCGTGTGTGCGTGTGTGTGCGTGTGTGAGTATGTGTGTGTGTTAGTTCGGCTTGCAGAGATAAGAGCACGACCGAGGCAAGAAGGCCCTGCCTATCGTAAGAGGCGACTAATAGGTAGGAGTCGAGAGGTGAAGAGTGTATGTGTGTGTGTGTGCGTGTGTGCGTGTGTGTGTGAGTATGTGTGTGTGTGTATGTGTGTGTGTGTATACCTTAGGCTCGCAGAGATAAGAATATATCCGTGACAAGAAGGCCATGCTTGCTGTAAGGAGCGACTAATTGGTAGGAGTCGAGAGGTAAAGCGTGTATGTGTGTGTGCGTGTGTGTTTGTGTGTGTGTGTGTGTGTGTGTGTGCAAGTGTGTGTGTGTGTCCGTTCGGCTCGCAGAGATAGGAATACGTCTGTGGCAAGAAGGCCCTGCCTGTCTTAAGAGGCGACTAATGGATAGGAGTCGAGAGGTGGAGAGTGTGTGCGTGTGCGTGTGCGTGTGTGCGTGTATGCCTGTGTGCGTGTGTTTGTGTGTGCGTGTGTGTGTGTGTCCGTTCGGCTTGCAGAGATAAGAACACCGCCGTGGCAAGAAGGCCCTGCTTGTCGTAAGAGGCGACTAATGGGTAGGAGTCGAGAGGTGAAGAGTGTATGTGTGTGTGAGTGTGCGTGTGTGCGTGTGTGTGCGTGTGTGAGTATGTGTGTGTATCCGTTCGGCTTGCAGAGATAAGAATACGTCCGTGGCAAGAAGTCCCTGAATGTCGTAAGAGGCGACTAATGGGTAGGAGTCGAGAGGTTAAGAGTGTATGTGTGTGTGTGTGTGAGTGTGTGTGTGTGTGCGTGTCTGTGTGAGTGTGTGTGTGCGTGTGTGTGTGAGTGTGTGTGTATGTGTGTGTCCGTTCGGCTTGCAGAGATAAGAACATGGCAGTAGCAAGAAGGCCCTGCCTGTTGTAAGAAGCGACTAATGGGTAGGAGTCGAGAGGTAAAGAGTGTATGTGTGTGTGCGTGTGTGTGTGTGTGTGCGTGTGTAAGCGTGTGTGTATGTGTGTGTGTCCGTTCGGCTTGCAGAGATAAGAATACGGCGAGGCAAGAAGACCCTGCCTGTCGTGAGAGACGATTAATAGGTAGGAGTCGAGAGGTGAAGAATGTATGTGTGTGTGCGTATGTGCGTGTTTGTTTGTGTGAGTGTATGTGTGTGTGCGTGTGTGCGTGCGTGTGTGCGTGTGTGTGTGAGTGTGTGTGTATGTGTGTGTCCGTTCGGCTTGCAGAGATAAGAACACGGTCGTGGCAAGTAGTCCCTGCCTGTCGTAAGAGGAGAATAATGGGTAGGAGTCGAGAGGTGAAGAGTGTGTGCGTGTGCGTGTGCGTGTGCGTGTGTGTGTGTGCGTGTGTGTGTGTCCGTTCGGCATGCAGAGATAAGAACACGGCCGTGGCAAGAAGTCCATGCCTGTCGTAAGAGGAGAATAATGGGTAGGAGTCGAGAGGTGAAGAGTGTATGTGTGTGTGTGTGTGCGTGTGTGCGTACGTGTGTGAGTGTGTGTGTGAATGTGTGTTTGTGTCAGTGTGTGTGTCCGGTCGGCTCGCAGAGATAAGAACACGGCCGTAGCAGGAAGTCCCTGCCTCTCGTAAGAGGCGACTAATGAATAGGAGTCGAGAGGTGAAGAGTGTATGTGTCTTTGTGTGTGTGCGTGTGTTTGTGCGTGTGTGAGTATGTGTGTGTATTTGTGTGTGTGTGTCCGTTTGGCTTGCAGAGATATGAATACGGCCGAGGCAAGAAGGCCCTGCCTGTCTTAAGAGGCGACTAATGGATAAGAGTCGAGAGGTGGAGAGTGTGTGCGTGTGCGTGTACGTGTGCGTGTGTGCGTGTGTGCCTGTGTGCGTGTGTTTGTGTGTGCGTGTGTGTGTGTCCGTTCGGCTTGCAGAGATAAGAACACGGCCGTGGCAAGAAGTCCCTGCCTGTCGTAAGAGGAGAATAATGGGTAGGAGTCGAGAGGTGAAGAGTGTATGTGTGTGTTTGCGTGTGTGCGTACGTGTGTGAGTGTGTGTGTGAATGTGTGTGTGTCAGTGTGTGTGTGCCCGGTCGGCTCGCAGAGATAAGAACACGGCCGTGGCAAGAAGTCCCTGCCTGTCGTAAGAGGCGACTAATGAATAGGAGTCGAGAGGTGAAGAGTGTATGTGTCTTTGTGTGTGTGCGTGTGTTTGTGCGTGTGTGAGTATGTGTGTGTATTTGTGTGTGTGTGTGTGTCCGTTTGGCTTGCAGAGATAAGAATACGGCCGAGGCAAGAAGGCCCTGCCTGTCGTAAGAAACGACTAATGGGTAGGAGTCGAGCGGTGGAGAGTGTGTGCGTGTGCGTGTGTGTGTGTGCGTGTGTGTGTGTGTCCGTTCGGCTTGCAGAGATAAGAACACGGCCGTGGCAAGAAGTCCCTGCCTGTCGTAATAGGAGAATAATGGGTAGGAGTCGAGAGGTGAAGAGTGTATGTGTGTGTGTGCGTGTGTGCGTGTGTGTGTGCGTGTGTGAGTATGTGTGTGTGTCCGTTCGGCTTGCAGAGATAAGAACACGGCCGTGGCAAGAAGTCCCTGCCTGTCGTAAGAGGAGAATAATGGGTAGGAGTCGAGAGGTGAAGAGTGTATGTGTGTGTGTGTGTGTGTGTGCGTGTGTGCGTGTGTGGGCGTGTGTGAGTGTGTGTGTATGTGTGTGTGTCCGTTTGGCTTGCAGAGATAAGAATACGGCCGAGGCCAGAAGTCCCTGCCTCTTGTAAGGGTCAACTAATAAGTAGGAGTCGAGAGGTCAAGAGTGTATGTGTGTGTATGCGTGTGTGCGTGTGTGTGTGCGTGTGTGTGCGTGTGTGAGTATGTGTGTGTGTTAGTTTGGCTTGCAGAGATGAGAACACGACCGCGGCAAGAAGGCCCTGCTTATCGTAAGAGGCGACTAAAAGGTAGGAGTCGAGAGGTGAAGAGTGTATGTGTGTGTGCGTGTGTGCGTGTGTGTGTTTGTGCGTGTGTGAGTGTGTGTGTCGGTTCGGCTTGCAGAGATATGAATACGTCCGTGGCAAGAAGTCCCTGAATGTCGTAAGAGGCGACTAATGGGTAGGAGTCGAGAGGTTAAGAGTGTATGTGTGTGTGTGTGTGAGTGTGTGTGTGTGTGTGCGTGTCTGTGTGAGTGTGTGTGTGCGTGTGTGTGTGAGTGTGTGTGTATGTGTGTGTCCGTTCGGCTTGCAGAGATAAGAACATGGCAGTAGCAAGAAGGCCCTGCCTGTTGTAAGAAGCGACTAATGGGTAGGAGTCGAGAGGTAAAGAGTGTATGTGTGTGTGCGTGTGTGCGTGTGTGTGTGCGTGTGTAAGCGTGTGTGTATGTGTGTGTGTCCGTTCGGCTTGCAGAGATAACAACACGGCCGTAGCAAGAAGTCCCTGCCTCTCGTAAGAGGCGACTAATGAATAGGAGTCGAGAGGTGAAGAGTGTATGTGTCTTTGTGTGTGTGCGTGTGTTTGTGCGTGTGTGAGTATGTGTGTGTATTTGTGTGTGTGTGTGTGTCCGTTTGGCTTGCAGAGATAAGAATACGGCCGAGGCAAGAAGGCCCTGCCTGTCGTAAGAAACGACTAATGGGTAGGAGTCGAGCGGTGGAGAGTGTGTGCGTGTGCGTGTGTGTGTGTGCGTGTGTGTGTGTCCGTTCGGCTTGCAGAGATAAGAACACGGCCGTGGCAAGAAGTCCCTGCCTGTCGTAATAGGAGAATAATGGGTGGGAGTCGAGAGGTGAAGAGTGTATGTGTGTGTGTGCGTGTGTGCGTGTGTGTGTGCGTGTGTGAGTATGTGTGTGTGTCCGTTCGGCTTGCAGAGATAAGAACACGGCCGTGGCAAGAAGTCCCTGCCTGTCGTAAGAGGAGAATAATGGGTAGGAGTCGAGAGGTGAAGAGTGTATGTGTGTGTGTGTGTGTGTGTGTGTGCGTGTGTGCGTGTGTGGGCGTGTGTGAGTGTGTGTGTATGTGTGTGTGTCCGTTTGGCTTGCAGAGATAAGAATACGGCCGAGGCCAGAAGTCCCTGCCTCTTGTAAGGGTCAACTAATAAGTAGGAGTCGAGAGGTCAACAGTGTATGTGTGTGTATGCGTGTGTGCGTGTGTGTGTGCGTGTGTGTGCGTGTGTGAGTATGTGTGTGTGTTAGTTTGGCTTGCAGAGATGAGAACACGACCGCTGCAAGAAGGCCCTGCTTATCGTAAGAGGCGACTAAAAGGTAGGAGTCGAGAGGTGAAGAGTGTATGTGTGTGTGCGTGTGTGCGTGTGTGTGTTTGTGCGTGTGTGAGTGTGTGTGTCCGTTCGGCTTGCAGAGATATGAATACGTCCGTGGCAAGAAGTCCCTGAATGTCGTAAGAGGCGACTAATGGGTAGGAGTCGAGAGGTTAAGAGTGTATGTGTGTGTGTGTGTGAGTGTGTGCGTGTCTGTGTGAGTGTGTGTGTGCGTGTGTGTGTGAGTGTGTGTGTATGTGTGTGTCCGTTCGGCTTGCAGAGATAAGAACATGGCAGTAGCAAGAAGGCCCTGCCTGTTGTAAGAAGCGACTAATGGGTAGGAGTCGAGAGGTAAAGAGTGTATGTGTGTGTGCGTGTGTGCGTGTGCGTGTGTGTGTGTGCGTGTGTGTGTGTGTGTGTCCGTTCGGCTTGCAGAGATAAGAACACGGCCGTAGCAAGAAGTCCCTGCCTCTCGTAAGAGGCGACTAATGAATAGGAGTCGAGAGGTGAAGAGTGTATGTGTCTTTGTGTGTGTGCGTGTGTTTGTGCGTGTGTGAGTATGTGTGTGTATTTGTGTGTGTGTGTCCGTTTGGCTTGCAGAGATATGAATACGGCCGAGGCAAGAAGGCCCTGCCTGTCTTAAGAGGCGACTAATGGATAAGAGTCGAGAGGTGGAGAGTGTGTGCGTGTGCGTGTACGTGTGCGTGTGTGCGTGTGTGCCTGTGTGCGTGTGTTTGTGTGTGCGTGTGTGTGTGTCCGTTCGGCTTGCAGAGATAAGAACACGGCCGTGGCAAGAAGTCACTGCCTGTCGTAAGAGGAGAATAATGGGTAGGAGTCGAGAGGTGAAGAGTGTATGTGTGTGTTTGCGTGTGTGCGTACGTGTGTGAGTGTGTGTGTGAATGTGTGTGTGTCAGTGTGTGTGTGCCCGGTCGGCTCGCAGAGATAAGAACACGGCCGTGGCAAGAAGTCCCTGCCTGTCGTAAGAGGCGACTAATGAATAGGAGTCGAGAGGTGAAGAGTGTATGTGTCTTTGTGTGTGTGCGTGTGTTTGTGCGTGTGTGAGTATGTGTGTGTATTTGTGTGTGTGTGTGTGTCCGTTTGGCTTGCAGAGATAAGAATACGGCCGAGGCAAGAAGGCCCTGCCTGTCGTAAGAAACGACTAATGGGTAGGAGTCGAGCGGTGGAGAGTGTGTGCGTGTGCGTGTGTGTGTGTGCGTGTGTGTGTGTGTCCGTTCGGCTTGCAGAGATAAGAACACGGCCGTGGCAAGAAGTCCCTGCCTGTCGTAATAGGAGAATAATGGGTAGGAGTCGAGAGGTGAAGAGTGTATGTGTGTGTGTGCGTGTGTGCGTGTGTGTGTGCGTGTGTGAGTATGTGTGTGTGTCCGTTCGGCTTGCAGAGATAAGAACACGGCCGTGGCAAGAAGTCCCTGCCTGTCGTAAGAGGAGAATAATGGGTAGGAGTCGAGAGGTGAAGAGTGTATGTGTGTGTGTGTGTGTGTGTGTGTGTGCGTGTGTGCGTGTGTGGGCGTGTGTGAGTGTGTGTGTATGTGTGTGTGTCCGTTTGGCTTGCAGAGATAAGAATACGGCCGAGGCCAGAAGTCCCTGCCTCTTGTAAGGGTCAACTAATAAGTAGGAGTCGAGAGGTCAAGAGTGTATGTGTGTGTATGCGTGTGTGCGTGTGTGTGTGCGTGTGTGTGCGTGTGTGAGTATGTGTGTGTGTTAGTTTGGCTTGCAGAGATGAGAACACGACCGCGGCAAGAAGGCCCTGCTTATCGTAAGAGGCGACTAAAAGGTAGGAGTCGAGAGGTGAAGAGTGTATGTGTGTGTGCGTGTGTGCGTGTGTGTGTTTGTGCTTGTGTGAGTGTGTGTGTCCGTTCGGCTTGCAAAGATATGAATACGTCCGTGGCAAGAAGTCCCTGAATGTCGTAAGAGGCGACTAATGGGTAGGAGTCGAGAGGTTAAGAGTGTATGTGTGTGTGTGTGAGTGTGTGTGTGTGTGTGCGTGTCTGTGTGAGTGTGTGTGTGCGTGTGTGTGTGAGTGTGTGTGTATGTGTGTGTCCGTTCGGCTTGCAGAGATAAGAACATGGCAGTAGCAAGAAGGCCCTGCCTGTTGTAAGAAGCGACTAATGGGTAGGAGTCGAGAGGTAAAGAGTGTATGTGTGTGTGCGTGTGTGCGTGTGTGTGTGCGTGTGTAAGCGTGTGTGTATGTGTGTGTGTCCGTTCGGCTTGCAGAGATAACAACACGGCCGTAGCAAGAAGTCCCTGCCTCTCGTAAGAGGCGACTAATGAATAGGAGTCGAGAGGTGAAGAGTGTATGTGTCTTTGTGTGTGTGCGTGTGTTTGCGCGTGTGTGAGTATGTGTGTGTATTTGTGTGTGTGTGTCCGTTTGGCTTGCAGAGATATGAATACGGCCGAGGCAAGAAGGCCCTGCCTGTCTTAAGAGGCGACTAATGGATAAGAGTCGAGAGGTGGAGAGTGTGTGCGTGTGCGTGTACGTGTGCGTGTGTGCGTGTGTGCGTGTGTGCCTGTGTGCGTGTGTTTGTGTGTGCGTGTGTGTGTGTCCGTTCGGCTTGCAGAGATAAGAACACGGCCGTGGCAAGAAGTCCCTGCCTGTCGTAAGAGGAGAATAATGGGTAGGAGTCGAGAGGTGAAGAGTGTATGTGTGTGTTTGCGTGTGTGCGTACGTGTATGAGTGTGTGTGTGAATGTGTGTGTGTCAGTGTGTGTGTGCCCGGTCGGCTCGCAGAGATAAGAACACGGCCGTGGCAAGAAGTCCCTGCCTGTCGTAAGAGGCGACTAATGAATAGGAGTCGAGAGGTGAAGAGTGTATGTGTCTTTGTGTGTGTGCGTGTGTTTGTGCGTGTGTGAGTATGTGTGTGTATTTGTGTGTGTGTGTGTGTGTGTCCGTTTGGCTTGCAGAGATAAGAATACGGCCGAGGCAAGAAGGCCCTGCCTGTCGTAAGAAACGACTAATGGGTAGGAGTCGAGCGGTGGAGAGTGTGTGCGTGTGCGTGTGTGTGTGTGCGTGTGTGTGTGTGTGTCCGTTCGGCTTGCAGAGATAAGAACACGGCCGTGGCAAGAAGTCCCTGCCTTTCGTAATAGGAGAATAATGGGTAGGAGTCGAGAGGTGAAGAGTGTATGTGTGTGTGTGCGTGTGTGCGTGTGTGTGTGCGTGTGTGAGTGTGTGTGTCCGTTCGGCTTGCAGAGGTAAGAACACGGCCGTGGCAAGAAGTCCCTGCCTGTCGTAAGAGGAGAATAATGGGTAGGAGTCGAGAGGTGAAGAGTGTATGTGTGTGTGTGTGTGTGTGCGTGTGTGCGTGTGTGGGCGTGTGTGTGTGTCCGTTTGGCTTGCAGAGATAAGAATACGGCCGAGGCCAGAAGTCCCTGCCTCTTGTAAGGGTCAACTAATAAGTAGGAGTCGAGAGGTCAAGAGTGTATGTGTGTGTGTGCGTGTGTGCGTGTGTGTGTGCGTGTGTGTGCGGCGTGTGTGTGTGCGTGTGTGTGCGTGTGTGAGTATGTGTGTGTGTTAGTTTGGCTTGCAGAGATGAGAACACGACCGCGGCAAGAAGGCCCTGCTTATCGTAAGAGGCGACTAAAAGGTAGGAGTCGAGAGGTGAAGAGTGTATGTGTGTGTGCGTGTGTGTGTTTGTGCGTGTGTGAGTGTGTGTGTATAAGTGTGTGTGTCCGTTCGGCTTGCAGAGATATGAATACTGCCGGGGCAAGAAGGCCCTGCCTCTCGTAAGAGGCGACTAAAAGGTAGGGGTCGAGAGGTAAAGCGTGTATGTGTGTGTATGTGTGTGTGCGAGTGTGTGTGTGTGTGTGTCCGTTTGGCCCGCAGAGATAAGAACACGTCCGTAGCAAGAAGTCCCTGCCTGTCGTAAGAGGCGACTAATGGATAGGAGTCGAGAGGTGGAGAGTGTATGTGTGTGTGTGCGTGTGTGCGTGTGTGTGTGCGTGTGTGTCTTGGTCCCCTCGGCTCGCAGAGATAAGATTACGGCCGTGGTAAGAAGGCCCTGCCTGTCTTAAGAGGCGGCTAATGGATATTAGTCGAGAGGTGGAGAGTGTGTGCGTGTGCGTGTGCGTGTGTGTGGGTGCGTGTGTGTGCGTGTGTGCGTGTGTGTGTGTGAGTGTATGTGTGTCCGTTCGGCTCGCAGAGATAAGAACACGGCCGTGGCAAGAAGTCCCTGAATGTCGTAAGAGGCGACTAATGGGTAGGAGTCGAGAGGTAAAGCGTGTATGTGTGTGTATGTGTGTGTGCGAGTGTGTGTGTGTGTGTGTCCGTTTGGCCCGCAGAGATAAGAACACGTCCGTAGCAAGAAGGCCCTGCCTGTCATAAGAGGCGACTAATGGATAGGAGTCGAGAGGTGGAGAGTGTATGTGTGTGTGTGCGTGTGTGCGTGTGTGTGTGCGTGTGTGAGTATGTGTGTGTGTTAGTTCGGCTTGCAGAAATAAGAACACGACCGAGGCAAGACGGCCCTGCCTATCGTAAGAGGCGACTAATAGGTAGGAGTCGAGAGGTGAAGAGTGTATGTTTGTGTGCGTGTGTGCGTGGGTGTGTGCGTGTGTGAGTATGTGTGTGTGTCCGTTCGGCTTGCAGAGATATGAATACGGCCGGGGCAAGAAGGCCCTGCCTCTCGTAAGAGGCGACTAAAAGGTAGGGTTCGAGAGGTGAAGAGTGTATGTGTGTGTGTGTGTGTGAGTGTGTGTGTTTGTCCGCTCGGCTCGCAGAGATAGGATTACGGCCGTGGCAAGAAGGCCCTGCCTGTCTTAAGAGGCGGCTAATGGATAGGAGTCGAGAGGTGGAGAGTGTGTGCGTGTGCGTGTGCGTGTGTGTGGGTGCGTGTGTGTGCGTGTGTGCGTGTGTTTGTGTGAGTCTGTGTGTGTCCGTTCGGCTCGCAGAGATAAGAACACGGCCGTGGCAAGAAGTCCCTGAATGTCGTAAGAGGCGACTAATGGGTAGGAGTCGAGAGGTGAAGCGTGTATGTGTGTGTATGTGTGTGTGCGTGTGTGCGTGTGTGGGCGTGTCTGAGTGTGTGTGTATGTGTGTGTGTCCGTTTGACTTGCAGAGATAAGAATACGGCCGAGGCCAGAAGGCCCTGCCTCTTCTAAGGGTCGACTAATAAGTAGGAGTCGAGAGGTGAAGAGTGTATGTGTGTGTGCGTGTGTGCGTGTGTGTGTGCGTGTGTGTGCGTGTGTGAGTATGTGTGTGTGTTAGTTTGGCTTGCAGAGATGAGAACACGACCGCGGCAAGAAGGCCCTGCTTATCGTAAGAGGCGACTAAAAGGTAGGAGTCGAGAGGTGAAGAGTGTATGTGTGTGTGCGTGTGTGCGTGTGTGTGTTTGTGCGTGTGTGAGTGTGTGTGTATAAGTGTGTGTGTCCGTTCGGCTTGCAGAGATATGAATACGGCCGGGGCAAGAAGGCCCTGCCTCTCGTAAGAGGCGACTAAAAGGTAGGAGTCGAGAGGTGGAGAGTGTGTGCGTGTGCGTGTGCGTGTGTGTGGGTGCGTGTGTGTGCGTGTGTGCGTGTGTGCGTGTGTTTGTGTGAGTGTGTGTGTGTCCGTTCGGCTCGCAGAGATAAGAACACGGCCGTGGCAAGAAGTCCCTGCCTGTCGTAAGAGGAGAATAATGGGTAGGAGTCGAGAGGTGAAGAGTGTGTGCGTGTGCGTTTGCGTGTGCGTGTGTGTGTGTGCGTGTGTGTGTGTCCGTTCGGCTTGCAGAGATAAGAACACGGCCGTGGCAAAAAGTCCCTGCCTGTCGTAAGAGGAGAATAATGGGTAGGAGTCGAGAGGTGAAGAGTGTATATGTGTGTGTGCGTGTGTGCGTACGTGTGTGAGTGTGTGTGTGAATATGTGTGTGTCAGTGTGTGTGTCCGTGCGGCTCGCAGAGATTAGAATACGGCCGAGGCAATAAGTCCGTGCCTGTCGTAAGATGCGACTAATGGGTAGAAGTCGAGAGGTGAAGAGTGTATTTGTGTGTGTGTGCGTGTGTGCGTGTGTGTGCGTGTGTAAGTGTGTGTGTATGTGTGGCATAAGAAAACAGCGGTGGCAAGAAATCCATGCCTGTCGTAAGAGGCGACTAATGGGTAGGAGTCGAGAGGTGAAGAGTGTATGTGTCTGTGTGTGCGTGTGTAAGTGTGTGTGTATATGTATGAGTGTGTATGTTCGGCTCGCAGAGATTAGAATATTAGTCCAGGCAATTAGGGGGAGGCAATTAGTCCATGCCTGTCGTAACAGGCGACCAGTAGGTAGGAGTCGAGAGGTGAAGAGTGTATTTGTGTGTGTGTGCTTGTGAGCGTGTGTGCGCGTGTGTGCGTGCGTGTGTGTGTGAGTGTGTGTATCCGCTCGGCTTGCAGAGATAAGAATACGGCCGTTGCAAGAAGGCCCTGCCTCTCGTAAGATGCGACTAAAAGGTAGGAGTCGAGAGGTGAAGAGTGTATGTGTGTGTGACTGTGTGTGTGTGTGTCCGCTCGGCTCGCAGAGATAAAATACGGCCGTGGCAAGAAGGCCCTGCCTGTCTTAAGAGGCGACTAATGGATAGGAGTCGAGAGGAGGAAAGTGTGTGCGTGTGCGTGTGCGTGTGTGCGTGCGTGTGTGTGTAAGTGTGTGTATCCGTTCGGCTTGCAGAGATAAGAATACGGCCGGGGCAAGAAGGCCCTGCCTGTCTTAAGAGGCGACTAATGGATAGGAGTCGAGAGGAGGAAAGTGTGTGCGTGTGCGTGTGTGCGTGTGTGCGTGTGTGTGTGTGAGTGTGTGTGTGTCCGTTCGGCTCGCAGAGATAAGAATACGGCCGAGGCAAGAAGGCCCTGCCTGTCTTAAGAGGCGACTAATGGATATTAGTCGAGAGGTGGAAAGTGTGTGAGTGTGCGTGTACGTGTGCGTGTGTGCGTGTGTGCCTGTGTGCGTGTGTTTGTGTGTGCGTGTGTGTGTGTGTCCTTTCGGCTCGCAGAGATAAGAATACGTCCGTGGCAAGAAGGCCCTGCCTGTCTTAAGAGGCGACCAATGGATAGGAATCGAGAGGTAAAGAATGTGTGCGTGTGCGTGTGTGCGTGTGTGCGTGTGTGCCTGTGTGCGTGTGTTTGTGTGTGCATGTGTGTGT
>NW_027311916.1:357500-455000 GCF_040954645.1 Diabrotica undecimpunctata | reverse complement strand
ATGTAGTCATTCCAGCACTTTTGCACCGCTAGAAAAAAAGTTAGGAAAGTAATAAGATTTTCTAACGGTGCGTTACCTTTTTGTAATTGCGAGAGCACAACAATTACATATGTAGTCATTCCAGCACTTTTGCACCGCTAGAAAAAAAGTTAGGAAACTAATAAGATTTTCTAACGGTGCGTTGACTTTTTAGAATTCTGAGAGCACAACAATTACATATGTAGTCATTCCAGCACTTTTGCACCGCTAGAAAAAAAGTTAGGAAACTAATAAGATTTTCTAACGGTGCGTTACCTTTTTGTAATTGCGAGAGCACGACAATTACATATGTAGTCATTCTAGCACTTTTGCACCGCTAGAGAAAAAGTTAGGAAAGTAATAAGATTTTCTAACGGTGCGTTACCTTTTTGTAATTGCGAGAGCACGACAATTACATATGTAGTCATTCCAGCACTTTTGCACCGCAAGAAAAAAAGTTAGGAAACTAATAAGATTTTCTAACGGTGCGTTACCTTTTTGTAATTGCGAGAGCACGACAATTACATATGTAGTCATTCCAGCACTTTTGCACCGCTAGAAAAAAAGTTAGGAAAGTAATAAGATTTTCTAACGGTGCGTTACCTTTTTGTAATTGCGAGAGCACAACAATTACATATGTAGTCATTCCAGCACTTTTGCACCGCTAGAAAAAAAGTTAGGAAACTAATAAGATTTTCTAACGGTGCGTTACCTTTTTGTAATTGCGAGAGCACAACGAGTACATCTGTAGTCATTCCAGCACTTTTGCACTGCTAGAAAAAAAGTTAGGAAAGTAATAAGATTTTCTAACGGTGCGTTACCTTTTTGTAATTGCGAGAGCACGACAATTACATATGTAGTCATTTCAGCACTTTTGCACCGCTAGAAAAAAAGTTAGGAAACTAATAAGATTTTCTAACGGTGCGTTACCTTTTTGTAATTGCGAGAGCACAACAATTACATATGTAGTCATTCCAGCACTTTTGCACCGCTAGAAAAAAAGTTAGGAAAGTAATAAGATTTTCTAACGGTGCGTTACCTTTTTGTAATTGCGAGAGCACAACAATTACATATGTAGTCATTCCAGCACTTTTGCATCGCCAGAAAAAAAGTTAGGAAAGTAATAAGATTTTCTAACGGTGCGTTACCTTTTTGTAATTGCGAGAGCACAACGAGTACATATGTAGTCATTCCAGCACTTTTGCACCGCTAGAAAAAAAGTTAGGAAAGTAATAAGATTTTCTAACGGTGCGTTACCTTTTTGTAATTGCGAGAGCACAACAATTACATATGTAGTCATTCCAGCACTTTTGCACCGCTAGAAAAAAAGTTAGGAAACTAATAAGATTTTCTAACGGTGCGTTGACTTTTTAGAATTCTGAGAGCACAACAATTACATATGTAGTCATTCCAGCACTTTTGCACCGCTAGAAAAAAAGTTAGGAAACTAATAAGATTTTCTAACGGTGCGTTACCTTCTTGTAATTGCGAGAGCACAACAATTACATATGTAGTCATTCCAGCACTTTTGCACCGCCAGAAAAAAAGTTAGGAAAGTAATAAGATTTTCTAACGGTGCGTTACCTTTTTGTAATTGCGAGAGCACAACGAGTACATATGTAGTCATTCCAGCACTTTTGCACCGCCAGAAAAAAAGTTAGGAAAGTAATAAGATTTTCTAACGGTGCGTTACCTTTTTGTAATTGCGAGAGCACAACGAGTACATATGTAGTCATTCCAGCACTTTTGCACCGCTAGAAAAAAAGTTAGGAAAGTAATAAGATTTTCTAACGGTGCGTTACCTTTTTGTAATTGCGAGAGCACAACAATTACATATGTAGTCATTCCAGCACTTTTGCACCGCTAGAAAAAAAGTTAGGAAACTAATAAGATTTTCTAACGGTGCGTTGACTTTTTAGAATTCTGAGAGCACAACAATTACATATGTAGTCATTCCAGCATTTTTGCACCGCTAGAAAAAAAGTTAGGAAACTAATAAGATTTTCTAACGGTGCGTTACCTTTTTGTAATTGCGAGAGCACAACAATTACATATGTAGTCATTCCAGCACTTTTGCATCGCCAGAAAAAAAGTTAGGAAAGTAATAAGATTTTCTAACGGTGCGTTACCTTTTTGTAATTGCGAGAGCACAACGAGTACATATGTAGTCATTCCAGCACTTTTGCACCGCTAGAAAAAAAGTTAGGAAAGTAATAAGATTTTCTAACGGTGCGTTACCTTTTTGTAATTGCGAGAGCACAACAATTACATATGTAGTCATTCCAGCACTTTTGCACCGCTAGAAAAAAAGTTAGGAAACTAATAAGATTTTCTAACGGTGCGTTGACTTTTTAGAATTCTGAGAGCACAACAATTACATATGTAGTCATTCCAGCACTTTTGCACCGCTAGAAAAAAAGTTAGGAAACTAATAAGATTTTCTAACGGTGCGTTACCTTTTTGTAATTGCGAGAGCACGACAATTACATATGTAGTCATTCTAGCACTTTTGCACCGCTAGAGAAAAAGTTAGGAAAGTAATAAGATTTTCTAACGGTGCGTTACCTTTTTGTAATTGCGAGAGCACGACAATTACATATGTAGTCATTCCAGCACTTTTGCACCGCAAGAAAAAAAGTTAGGAAACTAATAAGATTTTCTAACGGTGCGTTACCTTTTTGTAATTGCGAGAGCACGACAATTACATATGTAGTCATTCCAGCACTTTTGCACCGCTAGAAAAAAAGTTAGGAAAGTAATAAGATTTTCTAACGGTGCGTTACCTTTTTGTAATTGCGAGAGCACAACAATTACATATGTAGTCATTCCAGCACTTTTGCACCGCTAGAAAAAAAGTTAGGAAACTAATAAGATTTTCTAACGGTGCGTTACCTTTTTGTAATTGCGAGAGCACAACGAGTACATCTGTAGTCATTCCAGCACTTTTGCACTGCTAGAAAAAAAGTTAGGAAAGTAATAAGATTTTCTAACGGTGCGTTACCTTTTTGTAATTGCGAGAGCACAACAATTACATATGTAGTCATTCCAGCACTTTTGCATCGCCAGAAAAAAAGTTAGGAAAGTAATAAGATTTTCTAACGGTGCGTTACCTTTTTGTAATTGCGAGAGCACAACGAGTACATATGTAGTCATTCCAGCACTTTTGCACCGCTAGAAAAAAAGTTAGGAAAGTAATAAGATTTTCTAACGGTGCGTTACCTTTTTGTAATTGCGAGAGCACAACGAGTACATATGTAGTCATTCCAGCACTTTTGCACCGCTAGAAAAAAAGTTAGGAAAGTAATAAGATTTTCTAACGGTGCGTTACCTTTTTGTAATTGCGAGAGCACAACAATTACATATGTAGTCATTCCAGCACTTTTGCACCGCTAGAAAAAAAGTTAGGAAAGTAATAAGATTTTCTAACGGTGCGTTACCTTTTTGTAATTGCGAGAGCACAACAATTACATATGTAGTCATTCCAGCACTTTTGCACCGCTAGAAAAAAAGTTAGGAAACTAATAAGATTTTCTAACGGTGCGTTACCTTCTTGTAATTGCGAGAGCACAACAATTACATATGTAGTCATTCCAGCACTTTTGCACCGCTAGAAAAAAAGTTAGGAAACTAATAAGATTTTGTAACGGTGCGTTACCTTTTTGTAATTGCGAGAGCACAACGAGTACATATGTAGTCATTCCAGCACTTTTGCACCGCTAGAAAAAAAGTTAGGAAAGTAATAAGATTTTCTAACAATGCGTTACCTTTTTGGAACGCCGAGAGCACAACAATCACATATGTGATCATTCCAGCACTTTTGCACCGCTAGAAAAAAAGTTAGGAAACTAATAAGATTTTCTAACGGTGCGTTACCTTTTTGTAATTGCGAGAGCACGACAATTACATATGTAATCATTCCAGCACTTTTGCACCGCTAGAAAAAAAGTTAGGAAAGTAATAAGATTTTCTAACGGTGCGTTACCTTTTTGTAATTGCGAGAGCACGACAATTACATATGTAGTCATTCCAGCACTTTTGCACCGCTAGAAAAAAAGTTAGGAAAGTAATAAGATTTTCTAACGGTGCGTTACCTTTTTGTAATTGCGAGAGCACGACAATTACATATGTAGTCATTCCAGCACTTTTGCACCGCTAGAAAAAAAGTTACGAAACTAATAAGATTTTCTAACGGTGCGTTACCTTTTTGTAATTGCGAGAGCACGACAATTACATATGTAGTCATTCCAGCACTTTTGCACCGCTAGAAAAAAAGTTAGGAATCTAATAAGATTTTCTAACGGTGCGTTAGCTTCTTGTAATTGCGAGAGCACAACAATTACATATGTAGTCATTCCAGCACTTTTGCACCGCTAGAAAAAAAGTTAGGAAAGTAATAAGACTTTCTAACGGTGCGTTACCTTTTTGTAATTGCGAGAGCACAACAATTACATATGTAGTCATTCCAGCACTTTTGCACCGCTAGAAAAAAAGTTAGGAAACTAATAAGATTTTCTAACGGTGCGTTACCTTTTTGTAATTGCGAGAGCACGACAATTACATATGTAGTCATTCTAGCACTTTTGCACCGCTAGAAAAAAAGTTAGGAAAGTAATAAGATTTTCTAACGGGGCGTTACCTTTTTGTAATTGCGAGAGCACGACAATTACATATGTAGTCATTCCAGCACTTTTGCACCGCTAGAAAAAAAGTTAGGAAAGTAATAAGATTTTCTAACGGTGCGTTACCTTTTTGTAATTGCGAGAGCACGACAATTACATATGTAGTCATTCCAGCACTTTTGCACCGCTAGAAAAAAAGTTAGGAAAGTAATAAGATTTTCTAACGGTGCGTTACCTTTTTGTAATTGCGAGAGCACGACAATTACATATGTAGTCATTCCAGCACTTTTGCACCGCTAGAAAAAAAGTTACGAAACTAATAAGATTTTCTAACGGTGCGTTACCTTTTTGTAATTGCGAGAGCACGACAATTACATATGTAGTCATTCCAGCACTTTTGCACCGCTAGAAAAAAAGTTAGGAAAGTAATAAGATTTTCTAACGGTGCGTTACCTTTTTGTAATTGCGAGAGCACAACAATTACATATGTAGTCATTCCAGCACTTTTGCACCGCTAGAAAAAAAGTTAGGAAACTAATAAGATTTTCTAACGGTGCGTTACCTTTTTGTAATTGCGAGAGCACGACAATTACATATGTAGTCATTCCAGCACTTTTGCACCGCTAGAAAAAAAGTTAGGAAAGTAATAAGATTTTCTAACGGTGCGTTACCTTTTTGTAATTGCGAGAGCACAACAATTACATATGTAGTCATTCCAGCACTTTTGCACCGCTAGGAAAAAAGTTAGGAAACTAATAAGATTTTCTAACGGTGCGTTACCTTTTTGTAATTGCGAGAGCACAACGAGTACATCTGTAGTCATTCCAGCACTTTTGCACTGCTAGAAAAAAAGTTAGGAAAGTAATAAGATTTTCTAACGGTGCGTTACCTTTTTGTAATTGCGAGAGCACGACAATTACATATGTAGTCATTTCAGCACTTTTGCACCGCTAGAAAAAAAGTTAGGAAACTAATAAGATTTTCTAACGGTGCGTTACCTTTTTGTAATTGCGAGAGCACAACAATTACATATGTAGTCATTCCAGCACTTTTGCACCGCTAGAAAAAAAGTTAGGAAACTAATAAGATTTTCTAACGGTGCGTTACCTTTTTGTAATTGCGAGAGCACAACAATTACATATGTAGTCATTCCAGCACTTTTGCATCGCCAGAAAAAAAGTTAGGAAAGTAATAAGATTTTCTAACGGTGCGTTACCTTTTTGTAATTGCGAGAGCACAGCGAGTACATATGTAGTCATTCCAGCACTTTTGCACCGCTAGAAAAAAAGTTAGGAAAGTAATAAGATTTTCTAACGGTGCGTTACCTTTTTGTAATTGCGAGAGCACAACGAGTACATATGTAGTCATTCCAGCACTTTTGCACCGCTAGAAAAAAAGTTAGGAAAGTAATAAGATTTTCTAACGGTGCGTTACCTTTTTGTAATTGCGAGAGCACAACAATTACATATGTAGTCATTCCAGCACTTTTGCACCGCTAGAAAAAAAGTTAGGAAAGTAATAAGATTTTCTAACGGTGCGTTACCTTTTTGTAATTGCGAGAGCACAACAATTACATATGTAGTCATTCCAGCACTTTTGCACCGCTAGAAAAAAAGTTAGGAATCTAATAAGATTTTCTAACGGTGCGTTACCTTCTTGTAATTGCGAGAGCACAACAATTACATATGTAGTCATTCCAGCACTTTTGCACCGCTAGAAAAAAAGTTAGGAAAGTAATAAGATTTTCTAACGGTGCGTTACCTTTTTGTAATTGCGAGAGCACGACAATTACATATGTAGTCATTCCAGCACTTTTGCACCGCTAGAAAAAAAGTTAGGAAAGTAATAAGATTTTCTAACGGTGCGTTACCTTTTTGTAATTGCGAGAGCACGACAATTACATATGTAGTCATTCCAGCACTTTTGCACCGCTAGAAAAAAAGTTAGGAATCTAATAAGATTTTCTAACGGTGCGTTACCTTCTTGTAATTGCGAGAGCACAACAATTACATATGTAGTCATTCCAGCACTTTTGCACCGCTAGAAAAAAAGTTAGGAAAGTAATAAGACTTTCTAACGGTGCGTTACCTTTTTGTAATTGCGAGAGCACAACAATTACATATGTAGTCATTCCAGCACTTTTGCACCGCTAGAAAAAAAGTTAGGAAACTAATAAGATTTTCTAACGGTGCGTTACCTTTTTGTAATTGCGAGAGCACGACAATTACATATGTAGTCATTCTAGCACTTTTGCACCGCTAGAAAAAAAGTTAGGAAAGTAATAAGATTTTCTAACGGGGCGTTACCTTTTTGTAATTGCGAGAGCACGACAATTACATATGTAGTCATTCCAGCACTTTTGCACCGCTAGAAAAAAAGTTAGGAAAGTAATAAGATTTTCTAACGGTGCGTTACCTTTTTGTAATTGCGAGAGCACGACAATTACATATGTAGTCATTCCAGCACTTTTGCACCGCTAGAAAAAAAGTTAGGAAAGTAATAAGATTTTCTAACGGTGCGTTACCTTTTTGTAATTGCGAGAGCACGACAATTACATATGTAGTCATTCCAGCACTTTTGCACCGCTAGAAAAAAAGTTACGAAACTAATAAGATTTTCTAACGGTGCGTTACCTTTTTGTAATTGCGAGAGCACGACAATTACATATGTAGTCATTCCAGCACTTTTGCACCGCTAGAAAAAAAGTTAGGAATCTAATAAGATTTTCTAACGGTGCGTTACCTTTTTGTAATTGCGAGAGCACAACGAGTACATATGTGGTCATTCCAGCACTTTTGCACCGCTAGAAAAAAAGTTAGGAAAGTAATAAGATTTTCTAACGGTGCGTTACCTTTTTGGAACGCCGAGAGCACAACAATCACATATGTGATCATTCCAGCACTTTTGCACCGCTAGAAAAAAAGTTAGGAAACTAATAAGATTTTCTAACGGTGCGTTACCTTTTTGTAATTGCGAGAGCACGACAATTACATATGTAGTCATTCTAGCACTTTTGCACCGCTAGAAAAAAAGTTAGGAAAGTAATAAGATTTTCTAACGGGGCGTTACCTTTTTGTAATTGCGAGAGCACGACAATTACATATGTAGTCATTCCAGCACTTTTGCACCGCAAGAAAAAAAGTTAGGAAACTAATAAGATTTTCTAACGGTGCGTTACCTTTTTGTAATTGCGAGAGCACAACAATTACATATGTAGTCATTCCAGCACTTTTGCACCGCTAGAAAAAAAGTTAGGAAAGTAATAAGATTTTCTAACGGTGCGTTACCTTTTTGTAATTGCGAGAGCACAACAATTACATATGTAGTCATTCCAGCACTTTTGCACCGCTAGAAAAAAAGTTAGGAAACTAATAAGATTTTCTAACGGTGCGTTACCTTTTTGTAATTGCGAGAGCACGACAATTACATATGTAGTCATTCCAGCACTTTTGCACCGCTAGAAAAAAAGTTAGGAAAGTAATAAGATTTTCTAACGGTGCGTTACCTTTTTGTAATTGCGAGAGCACAACAATTACATATGTAGTCATTCCAGCACTTTTGCACCGCTAGAAAAAAAGTTAGGAAACTAATAAGATTTTCTAACGGTGCGTTACCTTTTTGTAATTGCGAGAGCACAACGAGTACATCTGTAGTCATTCCAGCACTTTTGCACTGCTAGAAAAAAAGTTAGGAAAGTAATAAGATTTTCTAACGGTGCGTTACCTTTTTGTAATTGCGAGAGCACGACAATTACATATGTAGTCATTTCAGCACTTTTGCACCGCTAGAAAAAAAGTTAGGAAACTAATAAGATTTTCTAACGGTGCGTTACCTTTTTGTAATTGCGAGAGCACAACAATTACATATGTAGTCATTCCAGCACTTTTGCACCGCTAGAAAAAAAGTTAGGAAACTAATAAGATTTTCTAACGGTGCGTTACCTTTTTGTAATTGCGAGAGCACAACAATTACATATGTAGTCATTCCAGCACTTTTGCATCGCCAGAAAAAAAGTTAGGAAAGTAATAAGATTTTCTAACGGTGCGTTACCTTTTTGTAATTGCGAGAGCACAGCGAGTACATATGTAGTCATTCCAGCACTTTTGCACCGCTAGAAAAAAAGTTAGGAAAGTAATAAGATTTTCTAACGGTGCGTTACCTTTTTGTAATTGCGAGAGCACAACGAGTACATATGTAGTCATTCCAGCACTTTTGCACCGCTAGAAAAAAAGTTAGGAAAGTAATAAGATTTTCTAACGGTGCGTTACCTTTTTGTAATTGCGAGAGCACAACAATTACATATGTAGTCATTCCAGCACTTTTGCACCGCTAGAAAAAAAGTTAGGAAAGTAATAAGATTTTCTAACGGTGCGTTACCTTTTTGTAATTGCGAGAGCACAACAATTACATATGTAGTCATTCCAGCACTTTTGCACCGCTAGAAAAAAAGTTAGGAATCTAATAAGATTTTCTAACGGTGCGTTACCTTCTTGTAATTGCGAGAGCACAACAATTACATATGTAGTCATTCCAGCACTTTTGCACCGCTAGAAAAAAAGTTAGGAAAGTAATAAGACTTTCTAACGGTGCGTTACCTTTTTGTAATTGCGAGAGCACAACAATTACATATGTAGTCATTCCAGCACTTTTGCACCGCTAGAAAAAAAGTTAGGAAACTAATAAGATTTTCTAACGGTGCGTTACCTTTTTGTAATTGCGAGAGCACAACGAGTACATATGTGGTCATTCCAGCACTTTTGCACCGCTAGAAAAAAAGTTAGGAAAGTAATAAGATTTTCTAACGGTGCGTTACCTTTTTGTAATTGCGAGAGCACGACAATTACATATGTAGTCATTCCAGCACTTTTGCACCGCTAGAAAAAAAGTTACGAAACTAATAAGATTTTCTAACGGTGCGTTACCTTTTTGTAATTGCGAGAGCACGACAATTACATATGTAGTCATTCTAGCACTTTTGCACCGCTAGAAAAAAAGTTAGGAAAGTAATAAGATTTTCTAACGGGGCGTTACCTTTTTGTAATTGCGAGAGCACGACAATTACATATGTAGTCATTCCAGCACTTTTGCACCGCAAGAAAAAAAGTTAGGAAACTAATAAGATTTTCTAACGGTGCGTTACCTTTTTGTAATTGCGAGAGCACAACAATTACATATGTAGTCATTCCAGCACTTTTGCACCGCTAGAAAAAAAGTTAGGAAACTAATAAGATTTTCTAACGGTGCGTTACCTTTTTGTAATTGCGAGAGCACGACAATTACATATGTAGTCATTCCAGCACTTTTGCACCGCTAGAAAAAAAGTTAGGAAAGTAATAAGATTTTCTAACGGTGCGTTACCTTTTTGTAATTGCGAGAGCACAACAATTACATATGTAGTCATTCCAGCACTTTTGCACCGCTAGAAAAAAAGTTAGGAAACTAATAAGATTTTCTAACAATGCGTTACCTTTTTGTAATTGCGAGAGCACAACGAGTACATCTGTAGTCATTCCAGCACTTTTGCACTGCTAGAAAAAAAGTTAGGAAAGTAATAAGATTTTCTAACGGTGCGTTACCTTTTTGTAATTGCGAGAGCACGACAATTACATATGTAGTCATTTCAGCACTTTTGCACCGCTAGAAAAAAAGTTAGGAAACTAATAAGATTTTCTAACGGTGCGTTACCTTTTTGTAATTGCGAGAGCACGACAATTACATATGTAGTCATTCCAGCACTTTTGCACCGCTAGAAAAAAAGTTAGGAAAGTAATAAGATTTTCTAACGGTGCGTTACCTTTTTGTAATTGCGAGAGCACAACAATTACATATGTAGTCATTCCAGCACTTTTGCACCGCTAGAAAAAAAGTTAGGAAACTAATAAGATTTTCTAACGGTGCGTTACCTTTTTGTAATTGCGAGAGCACAACAATTACATATGTAGTCATTCCAGCACTTTTGCATCGCCAGAAAAAAAGTTAGGAAAGTAATAAGATTTTCTAACGGTGCGTTACCTTTTTGTAATTGCGAGAGCACAGCGAGTACATATGTAGTCATTCCAGCACTTTTGCACCGCTAGAAAAAAAGTTAGGAAAGTAATAAGATTTTCTAACGGTGCGTTACCTTTTTGTAATTGCGAGAGCACAACGAGTACATATGTAGTCATTCCAGCACTTTTGCACCGCTAGAAAAAAAGTTAGGAAAGTAATAAGATTTTCTAACGGTGCGTTACCTTTTTGTAATTGCGAGAGCACAACAATTACATATGTAGTCATTCCAGCACTTTTGCACCGCTAGAAAAAAAGTTAGGAAAGTAATAAGATTTTCTAACGGTGCGTTACCTTTTTGTAATTGCGAGAGCACAACAATTACATATGTAGTCATTCCAGCACTTTTGCACCGCTAGAAAAAAAGTTAGGAATCTAATAAGATTTTCTAACGGTGCGTTACCTTCTTGTAATTGCGAGAGCACAACAATTACATATGTAGTCATTCCAGCACTTTTGCACCGCTAGAAAAAAAGTTAGGAAAGTAATAAGACTTTCTAACGGTGCGTTACCTTTTTGTAATTGCGAGAGCACAACAATTACATATGTAGTCATTCCAGCACTTTTGCACCGCTAGAAAAAAAGTTAGGAAACTAATAAGATTTTCTAACGGTGCGTTACCTTTTTGTAATTGCGAGAGCACAACGAGTACATATGTGGTCATTCCAGCACTTTTGCACCGCTAGAAAAAAAGTTAGGAAAGTAATAAGATTTTCTAACGGTGCGTTACCTTTTTGTAATTGCGAGAGCACGACAATTACATATGTAGTCATTCCAGCACTTTTGCACCGCTAGAAAAAAAGTTACGAAACTAATAAGATTTTCTAACGGTGCGTTACCTTTTTGTAATTGCGAGAGCACGACAATTACATATGTAGTCATTCTAGCACTTTTGCACCGCTAGAAAAAAAGTTAGGAAAGTAATAAGATTTTCTAACGGGGCGTTACCTTTTTGTAATTGCGAGAGCACGACAATTACATATGTAGTCATTCCAGCACTTTTGCACCGCAAGAAAAAAAGTTAGGAAACTAATAAGATTTTCTAACGGTGCGTTACCTTTTTGTAATTGCGAGAGCACAACAATTACATATGTAGTCATTCCAGCACTTTTGCACCGCTAGAAAAAAAGTTAGGAAAGTAATAAGATTTTCTAACGGTGCGTTACCTTTTTGTAATTGCGAGAGCACAACAATTACATATGTAGTCATTCCAGCACTTTTGCACCGCTAGAAAAAAAGTTAGGAAAGTAATAAGATTTTCTAACGGTGCGTTACCTTTTTGTAATTGCGAGAGCACAACAATTACATATGTAGTCATTCCAGCACTTTTGCACCGCTAGAAAAAAAGTTAGGAAAGTAATAAGATTTTCTAACGGTGCGTTACCTTTTTGTAATTGCGAGAGCACAACAATTACATATTTAGTCATTCCAGCACTTTTGCACCGCCAGAAAAAAAGTTAGGAAACTAATAAGATTTTCTAACGGTGCGTTACCTTTTTGTAATTGCGAGAGCACAACGAGTACATATGTGGTCATTCCAGCACTTTTGCACCGCTAGAAAAAAAGTTAGGAAAGTAATAAGATTTTCTAACGGTGCGTTACCTTTTTGGAACGCCGAGAGCACAACAATCACATATGTGATCATTCCAGCACTTTTGCACCGCTAGAAAAAAAGTTAGGAAACTAATAAGATTTTCTAACGGTGCGTTACCTTTTTGTAATTGCGAGAGCACGACAATTACATATGTAGCCATTCTAGCACTTTTGCAACGCTAGAAAAAAAGTTAGGAAAGTAATAAGATTTTCTAACGGTGCGTTACCTTTTTGTAATTGCGAGAGCACGACAATTACATATGTAGTCATTCCAGCACTTTTGCACCGCTAGAAAAAAAGTTAGGAATCTAATAAGATTTTCTAACGGTGCGTTACCTTCTTGTAATTGCGAGAGCACAACAATTACATATGTAGTCATTCCAGCACTTTTGCACCGCTAGAAAAAAAGTTAGGAAAGTAATAAGATTTTCTAACGGTGCGTTACCTTTTTGTAATTGCGAGAGCACGACAATTACATATGTAGTCATTCCAGCACTTTTGCACCGCTAGAAAAAAAGTTAGGAAACTAATAAGATTTTCTAACGGTGCGTTACCTTTTTGTAATTGCGAGAGCACAGCGAGTACATATGTGGTCATTCCAGCACTTTTGCACCGCTAGAAAAAAAGTTAGGAAAGTAATAAGATTTTCTAACGGTGCGTTACCTTTTTGGAACGCCGAGAGCACAACAATCACATATGTGATCATTCCAGCACTTTTGCACCGCTAGAAAAAAAGTTAGGAAAGTAATAAGATTTTCTAACGGTGCGTTACCTTTTTGTAATTGCGAGAGCACAACAATTACATATGTAGTCATTCCAGCACTTTTGCACCGCTAGAAAAAAAGTTAGGAAACTAATAAGATTTTCTAACGGTGCGTTACCTTTTTGTAATTGCGAGAGCACAACGAGTACATATGTAGTCATTCCAGCACTTTTGCACCGCTAGAAAAAAAGTTAGGAAAGTAATAAGATTTTCTAACGGTGCGTTAGCTTTTTGTAATTGCGAGAGCACAATTACATATGTAGTCATTCCAGCACTTTTGCACCGCTAGAAAAAAAGTTAGGAAACTAATAAGATTTTCTAACGGTGCGTTACCTTTTTGTAATTGCGAGAGCACAACGAGTACATATGTAGTCATTCCAGCACTTTTGCACCGCTAGAAAAAAAGTTAGGAAAGTAATAAGATTTTCTAACGGTGCGTTACCTTTTTGTAATTGCGAGAGCACAACAATTACATATGTAGTCATTCCAGCACTTTTGCACCGCTAGAAAAAAAGTTAGGAAACTAATAAGATTTTCTAACGGTGCGTTGACTTTTTAGAATTCTGAGAGCACAACAATTACATATGTAGTCATTCCAGCACTTTTGCACCGCTAGAAAAAAAGTTAGGAAACTAATAAGATTTTCTAACGGTGCGTTACCTTCTTGTAATTGCGAGAGCACAACAATTACATATGTAGTCATTCCAGCACTTTTGCACCGCCAGAAAAAAAGTTAGGAAAGTAATAAGATTTTCTAACGGTGCGTTACCTTTTTGTAATTGCGAGAGCACAACGAGTACATATGTAGTCATTCCAGCACTTTTGCACCGCTAGAAAAAAAGTTAGGAAACTAATAAGATTTTCTAACGGTGCGTTACCTTTTTGTAATTGCGAGAGCACGACAATTACATATGTAGTCATTCTAGCACTTTTGCACCGCTAGAAAAAAAGTTAGGAAAGTAATAAGATTTTCTAACGGTGCGTTACCTTTTTGTAATTGCGAGAGCACAACAATTACATATGTAGTCATTCCAGCACTTTTGCACCGCTAGAAAAAAAGTTAGGAAAGTAATAAGATTTTCTAACGGTGCGTTACCTTTTTGTAATTGCGAGAGCACAACAATTACATATGTAGTCATTCCAGCACTTTTGCACCGCTAGAAAAAAAGTTAGGAAAGTAATAAGATTTTCTAACGGTGCGTTACCTTTTTGTAATTGCGAGAGCACAACAATTACATATGTAGTCATTCCAGCACTTTTGCACCGCTAGAAAAAAAGTTAGGAAACTAATAAGATTTTCTAACGGTGCGTTACCTTTTTGTAATTGCGAGTGCACAACAATTACATATGTAGTCATTCCAGCACTTTTGCACCGCTAGAAAAAAAGTTAGGAAACTAATAAGATTTTCTAACGGTGCGTTAGCTTTTTGTAATTGCGAGAGCACAATTACATATGTAGTCATTCCAGCACTTTTGCACCGCTAGAAAAAAAGTTAGGAAACTAATAAGATTTTCTAACGGTGCGTTAGCTTTTTGTAATTGCGAGAGCACAATTACATATGTAGTCATTCCAGCACTTTTGCACCGCTAGAAAAAAAGTTAGGAAACTAATAAGATTTTCTAACGGTGCGTTACCTTTTTGTAATTGCGAGAGCACGACAATTACATATGTAGTCATTCCAGCACTTTTGCACCGCAAGAAAAAAAGTTAGGAAACTAATAAGATTTTCTAACGGTGCGTTACCTTTTTGTAATTGCGAGAGCACGACAATTACATATGTAGTCATTCCAGCACTTTTGCACCGCTAGAAAAAAAGTTAGGAAAGTAATAAGATTTTCTAACGGTGCGTTACCTTTTTGTAATTGCGAGAGCACAACAATTACATATGTAGTCATTCCAGCACTTTTGCACCGCTAGAAAAAAAGTTAGGAAACTAATAAGATTTTCTAACGGTGCGTTACCTTTTTGTAATTGCGAGAGCACAACGAGTACATCTGTAGTCATTCCAGCACTTTTGCACTGCTAGAAAAAAAGTTAGGAAAGTAATAAGATTTTCTAACAGTGCGTTACCTTTTTGTAATTGCGAGAGCACGACAATTACATATGTAGTCATTTCAGCACTTTTGCACCGCTAGAAAAAAAGTTAGGAAACTAATAAGATTTTCTAACGGTGCGTTACCTTTTTGTAATTGCGAGAGCACAACAATTACATATGTAGTCATTCCAGCACTTTTGCACCGCTAGAAAAAAAGTTAGGAAAGTAATAAGATTTTCTAACGGTGCGTTACCTTTTTGTAATTGCGAGAGCACAACAATTACATATGTAGTCATTCCAGCACTTTTGCATCGCCAGAAAAAAAGTTAGGAAAGTAATAAGATTTTCTAACGGTGCGTTACCTTTTTGTAATTGCGAGAGCACAACGAGTACATATGTAGTCATTCCAGCACTTTTGCACCGCTAGAAAAAAAGTTAGGAAAGTAATAAGATTTTCTAACGGTGCGTTACCTTTTTGTAATTGCGAGAGCACAACAATTACATATGTAGTCATTCCAGCACTTTTGCACCGCTAGAAAAAAAGTTAGGAAACTAATAAGATTTTCTAACGGTGCGTTGACTTTTTAGAATTCTGAGAGCACAACAATTACATATGTAGTCATTCCAGCACTTTTGCACCGCTAGAAAAAAAGTTAGGAAACTAATAAGATTTTCTAACGGTGCGTTACCTTCTTGTAATTGCGAGAGCACAACAATTACATATGTAGTCATTCCAGCACTTTTGCACCGCCAGAAAAAAAGTTAGGAAAGTAATAAGATTTTCTAACGGTGCGTTACCTTTTTGTAATTGCGAGAGCACAACGAGTACATATGTAGTCATTCCAGCACTTTTGCACCGCTAGAAAAAAAGTTAGGAAACTAATAAGATTTTCTAACGGTGCGTTACCTTTTTGTAATTGCGAGAGCACGACAATTACATATGTAGTCATTCTAGCACTTTTGCACCGCTAGAAAAAAAGTTAGGAAAGTAATAAGATTTTCTAACGGTGCGTTACCTTTTTGTAATTGCGAGAGCACAACAATTACATATGTAGTCATTCCAGCACTTTTGCACCGCTAGAAAAAAAGTTAGGAAAGTAATAAGATTTTCTAACGGTGCGTTACCTTTTTGTAATTGCGAGAGCACAACAATTACATATGTAGTCATTCCAGCACTTTTGCACCGCTAGAAAAAAAGTTAGGAAAGTAATAAGATTTTCTAACGGTGCGTTACCTTTTTGTAATTGCGAGAGCACAACAATTACATATGTAGTCATTCCAGCACTTTTGCACCGCTAGAAAAAAAGTTAGGAAACTAATAAGATTTTCTAACGGTGCGTTACCTTTTTGTAATTGCGAGTGCACAACAATTACATATGTAGTCATTCCAGCACTTTTGCACCGCTAGAAAAAAAGTTAGGAAACTAATAAGATTTTCTAACGGTGCGTTAGCTTTTTGTAATTGCGAGAGCACAATTACATATGTAGTCATTCCAGCACTTTTGCACCGCTAGAAAAAAAGTTAGGAAACTAATAAGATTTTCTAACGGTGCGTTAGCTTTTTGTAATTGCGAGAGCACAATTACATATGTAGTCATTCCAGCACTTTTGCACCGCTAGAAAAAAAGTTAGGAAACTAATAAGATTTTCTAACGGTGCGTTAGCTTTTTGTAATTGCGAGAGCACAATTACATATGTAGTCATTCCAGCACTTTTGCACCGCTAGAAAAAAAGTTAGGAAAGTAATAAGATTTTCTAACGGTGCGTTACCTTTTTGTAATTGCGAGAGCACAACGAGTACATCTGTAGTCATTCCAGCACTTTTGCACTGCTAGAAAAAAAGTTAGGAAAGTAATAAGATTTTCTAACGGTGCGTTACCTTTTTGTAATTGCGAGAGCACAACGAGTACATATGTAGTCATTGCGAGAGCACAACAATTACATATGTAGTCATTCCAGCACTTTTGCACCGCTAGAAAAAAAGTTAGGAAACTAATAAGATTTTCTAACGGTGCGTTACCTTTTTGTAATTGCGAGAGCACAACGAGTACATCTGTAGTCATTCCAGCACTTTTGCACTGCTAGAAAAAAAGTTAGGAAAGTAATAAGATTTTCTAACGGTGCGTTACCTTTTTGTAATTGCGAGAGCACGACAATTACATATGTAGTCATTCCAGCACTTTTGCACCGCTAGAAAAAAAGTTAGGAAACTAATAAGATTTTCTAACGGTGCGTTACCTTTTTGTAATTGCGAGAGCACAATTACATATGTAGTCATTCCAGCACTTTTGCACCGCTAGAAAAAAAGTTAGGAAACTAATAAGATTTTCTAACGGTGCGTTACCTTTTTGTAATTGCGAGAGCACAACAATTACATATGTAGTCATTCCAGCACTTTTGCACCGCTAGAAAAAAAGTTAGGAAAGTAATAAGATTTTCTAACGGTGCGTTACCTTTTTGTATTTGCGAGAGCACAACGAGTACATAAGTAGTCATTCCAGCACTTTTGCACCGCTAGAAAAAAAGTTAGGAAACTAATAAGATTTTCTAACGGTGCGTTGACTTTTAAAATTCTGAGAGCACAACAATTACATATGTAGTCATTCCAGCACTTTTGCACCGCTAGAAAAAAAGTTAGGAAAGTAATAAGATTTTCTAACGGTGCGTTACCTTTTTGTAATTGCGAGAGCACAACAATTACATATGTAGTCATTCCAGCACTTTTGCACCGCTAGAAAAAAAGTTAGGAAACTAATAAGATTTTCTAACGGTGCGTTGACTTTTTAGAATTCTGAGAGCACAACAATTACATATGTAGTCATTCCAGCACTTTTGCACCGCTAGAAAAAAAGTTAGGAAACTAATAAGATTTTCTAACGGTGCGTTACCTTCTTGTAATTGCGAGAGCACAACAATTACATATGTAGTCATTCCAGCACTTTTGCACCGCCAGAAAAAAAGTTAGGAAACTAATAAGATTTTCTAACGGTGCGTTACCTTCTTGTAATTGCGAGAGCACAACAATTACATATGTAGTCATTCCAGCACTTTTGCACCGCCAGAAAAAAAGTTAGGAAAGTAATAAGATTTTCTAACGGTGCGTTACCTTTTTGTAATTGCGAGAGCACAACGAGTACATCTGTAGTCATTCCAGCACTTTTGCACTGCTAGAAAAAAAGTTAGGAAAGTAATAAGATTTTCTAACGGTGCGTTACCTTCTTGTAATTGCGAGAGCACAACAATTACATATGTAGTCATTCCAGCACTTTTGCACCGCTAGAAAAAAAGTTAGGAAACTAATAAGATTTTGTAACGGTGCGTTACCTTTTTGTAATTGCGAGAGCACAACGAGTACATATGTAGTCATTCCAGCACTTTTGCACCGCTAGAAAAAAAGTTAGGAAAGTAATAAGATTTTCTAACAATGCGTTACCTTTTTGGAACGCCGAGAGCACAACAATCACATATGTGATCATTCCAGCACTTTTGCACCGCTAGAAAAAAAGTTAGGAAACTAATAAGATTTTCTAACGGTGCGTTACCTTTTTGTAATTGCGAGAGCACGACAATTACATATGTAATCATTCCAGCACTTTTGCACCGCTAGAAAAAAAGTTAGGAAAGTAATAAGATTTTCTAACGGTGCGTTACCTTTTTGTAATTGCGAGAGCACGACAATTACATATGTAGTCATTCCAGCACTTTTGCACCGCTAGAAAAAAAGTTAGGAAAGTAATAAGATTTTCTAACGGTGCGTTACCTTTTTGTAATTGCGAGAGCACGACAATTACATATGTAGTCATTCCAGCACTTTTGCACCGCTAGAAAAAAAGTTACGAAACTAATAAGATTTTCTAACGGTGCGTTACCTTTTTGTAATTGCGAGAGCACGACAATTACATATGTAGTCATTCCAGCACTTTTGCACCGCTAGAAAAAAAGTTAGGAATCTAATAAGATTTTCTAACGGTGCGTTAGCTTCTTGTAATTGCGAGAGCACAACAATTACATATGTAGTCATTCCAGCACTTTTGCACCGCTAGAAAAAAAGTTAGGAAAGTAATAAGACTTTCTAACGGTGCGTTACCTTTTTGTAATTGCGAGAGCACAACAATTACATATGTAGTCATTCCAGCACTTTTGCACCGCTAGAAAAAAAGTTAGGAAACTAATAAGATTTTCTAACGGTGCGTTACCTTTTTGTAATTGCGAGAGCACGACAATTACATATGTAGTCATTCTAGCACTTTTGCACCGCTAGAAAAAAAGTTAGGAAAGTAATAAGATTTTCTAACGGGGCGTTACCTTTTTGTAATTGCGAGAGCACGACAATTACATATGTAGTCATTCCAGCACTTTTGCACCGCTAGAAAAAAAGTTAGGAAAGTAATAAGATTTTCTAACGGTGCGTTACCTTTTTGTAATTGCGAGAGCACGACAATTACATATGTAGTCATTCCAGCACTTTTGCACCGCTAGAAAAAAAGTTAGGAAAGTAATAAGATTTTCTAACGGTGCGTTACCTTTTTGTAATTGCGAGAGCACGACAATTACATATGTAGTCATTCCAGCACTTTTGCACCGCTAGAAAAAAAGTTACGAAACTAATAAGATTTTCTAACGGTGCGTTACCTTTTTGTAATTGCGAGAGCACGACAATTACATATGTAGTCATTCCAGCACTTTTGCACCGCTAGAAAAAAAGTTAGGAAAGTAATAAGATTTTCTAACGGTGCGTTACCTTTTTGTAATTGCGAGAGCACAACAATTACATATGTAGTCATTCCAGCACTTTTGCACCGCTAGAAAAAAAGTTAGGAAACTAATAAGATTTTCTAACGGTGCGTTACCTTTTTGTAATTGCGAGAGCACGACAATTACATATGTAGTCATTCCAGCACTTTTGCACCGCTAGAAAAAAAGTTAGGAAAGTAATAAGATTTTCTAACGGTGCGTTACCTTTTTGTAATTGCGAGAGCACAACAATTACATATGTAGTCATTCCAGCACTTTTGCACCGCTAGGAAAAAAGTTAGGAAACTAATAAGATTTTCTAACGGTGCGTTACCTTTTTGTAATTGCGAGAGCACAACGAGTACATCTGTAGTCATTCCAGCACTTTTGCACTGCTAGAAAAAAAGTTAGGAAAGTAATAAGATTTTCTAACGGTGCGTTACCTTTTTGTAATTGCGAGAGCACGACAATTACATATGTAGTCATTTCAGCACTTTTGCACCGCTAGAAAAAAAGTTAGGAAACTAATAAGATTTTCTAACGGTGCGTTACCTTTTTGTAATTGCGAGAGCACAACAATTACATATGTAGTCATTCCAGCACTTTTGCACCGCTAGAAAAAAAGTTAGGAAACTAATAAGATTTTCTAACGGTGCGTTACCTTTTTGTAATTGCGAGAGCACAACAATTACATATGTAGTCATTCCAGCACTTTTGCATCGCCAGAAAAAAAGTTAGGAAAGTAATAAGATTTTCTAACGGTGCGTTACCTTTTTGTAATTGCGAGAGCACAGCGAGTACATATGTAGTCATTCCAGCACTTTTGCACCGCTAGAAAAAAAGTTAGGAAAGTAATAAGATTTTCTAACGGTGCGTTACCTTTTTGTAATTGCGAGAGCACAACGAGTACATATGTAGTCATTCCAGCACTTTTGCACCGCTAGAAAAAAAGTTAGGAAAGTAATAAGATTTTCTAACGGTGCGTTACCTTTTTGTAATTGCGAGAGCACAACAATTACATATGTAGTCATTCCAGCACTTTTGCACCGCTAGAAAAAAAGTTAGGAAAGTAATAAGATTTTCTAACGGTGCGTTACCTTTTTGTAATTGCGAGAGCACAACAATTACATATGTAGTCATTCCAGCACTTTTGCACCGCTAGAAAAAAAGTTAGGAATCTAATAAGATTTTCTAACGGTGCGTTACCTTCTTGTAATTGCGAGAGCACAACAATTACATATGTAGTCATTCCAGCACTTTTGCACCGCTAGAAAAAAAGTTAGGAAAGTAATAAGATTTTCTAACGGTGCGTTACCTTTTTGTAATTGCGAGAGCACGACAATTACATATGTAGTCATTCCAGCACTTTTGCACCGCTAGAAAAAAAGTTAGGAAAGTAATAAGATTTTCTAACGGTGCGTTACCTTTTTGTAATTGCGAGAGCACGACAATTACATATGTAGTCATTCCAGCACTTTTGCACCGCTAGAAAAAAAGTTAGGAATCTAATAAGATTTTCTAACGGTGCGTTACCTTCTTGTAATTGCGAGAGCACAACAATTACATATGTAGTCATTCCAGCACTTTTGCACCGCTAGAAAAAAAGTTAGGAAAGTAATAAGACTTTCTAACGGTGCGTTACCTTTTTGTAATTGCGAGAGCACAACAATTACATATGTAGTCATTCCAGCACTTTTGCACCGCTAGAAAAAAAGTTAGGAAACTAATAAGATTTTCTAACGGTGCGTTACCTTTTTGTAATTGCGAGAGCACGACAATTACATATGTAGTCATTCTAGCACTTTTGCACCGCTAGAAAAAAAGTTAGGAAAGTAATAAGATTTTCTAACGGGGCGTTACCTTTTTGTAATTGCGAGAGCACGACAATTACATATGTAGTCATTCCAGCACTTTTGCACCGCTAGAAAAAAAGTTAGGAAAGTAATAAGATTTTCTAACGGTGCGTTACCTTTTTGTAATTGCGAGAGCACGACAATTACATATGTAGTCATTCCAGCACTTTTGCACCGCTAGAAAAAAAGTTAGGAAAGTAATAAGATTTTCTAACGGTGCGTTACCTTTTTGTAATTGCGAGAGCACGACAATTACATATGTAGTCATTCCAGCACTTTTGCACCGCTAGAAAAAAAGTTACGAAACTAATAAGATTTTCTAACGGTGCGTTACCTTTTTGTAATTGCGAGAGCACGACAATTACATATGTAGTCATTCCAGCACTTTTGCACCGCTAGAAAAAAAGTTAGGAATCTAATAAGATTTTCTAACGGTGCGTTACCTTTTTGTAATTGCGAGAGCACAACGAGTACATATGTGGTCATTCCAGCACTTTTGCACCGCTAGAAAAAAAGTTAGGAAAGTAATAAGATTTTCTAACGGTGCGTTACCTTTTTGGAACGCCGAGAGCACAACAATCACATATGTGATCATTCCAGCACTTTTGCACCGCTAGAAAAAAAGTTAGGAAACTAATAAGATTTTCTAACGGTGCGTTACCTTTTTGTAATTGCGAGAGCACGACAATTACATATGTAGTCATTCTAGCACTTTTGCACCGCTAGAAAAAAAGTTAGGAAAGTAATAAGATTTTCTAACGGGGCGTTACCTTTTTGTAATTGCGAGAGCACGACAATTACATATGTAGTCATTCCAGCACTTTTGCACCGCAAGAAAAAAAGTTAGGAAACTAATAAGATTTTCTAACGGTGCGTTACCTTTTTGTAATTGCGAGAGCACAACAATTACATATGTAGTCATTCCAGCACTTTTGCACCGCTAGAAAAAAAGTTAGGAAAGTAATAAGATTTTCTAACGGTGCGTTACCTTTTTGTAATTGCGAGAGCACAACAATTACATATGTAGTCATTCCAGCACTTTTGCACCGCTAGAAAAAAAGTTAGGAAACTAATAAGATTTTCTAACGGTGCGTTACCTTTTTGTAATTGCGAGAGCACGACAATTACATATGTAGTCATTCCAGCACTTTTGCACCGCTAGAAAAAAAGTTAGGAAAGTAATAAGATTTTCTAACGGTGCGTTACCTTTTTGTAATTGCGAGAGCACAACAATTACATATGTAGTCATTCCAGCACTTTTGCACCGCTAGAAAAAAAGTTAGGAAACTAATAAGATTTTCTAACGGTGCGTTACCTTTTTGTAATTGCGAGAGCACAACGAGTACATCTGTAGTCATTCCAGCACTTTTGCACTGCTAGAAAAAAAGTTAGGAAAGTAATAAGATTTTCTAACGGTGCGTTACCTTTTTGTAATTGCGAGAGCACGACAATTACATATGTAGTCATTTCAGCACTTTTGCACCGCTAGAAAAAAAGTTAGGAAACTAATAAGATTTTCTAACGGTGCGTTACCTTTTTGTAATTGCGAGAGCACAACAATTACATATGTAGTCATTCCAGCACTTTTGCACCGCTAGAAAAAAAGTTAGGAAACTAATAAGATTTTCTAACGGTGCGTTACCTTTTTGTAATTGCGAGAGCACAACAATTACATATGTAGTCATTCCAGCACTTTTGCATCGCCAGAAAAAAAGTTAGGAAAGTAATAAGATTTTCTAACGGTGCGTTACCTTTTTGTAATTGCGAGAGCACAGCGAGTACATATGTAGTCATTCCAGCACTTTTGCACCGCTAGAAAAAAAGTTAGGAAAGTAATAAGATTTTCTAACGGTGCGTTACCTTTTTGTAATTGCGAGAGCACAACGAGTACATATGTAGTCATTCCAGCACTTTTGCACCGCTAGAAAAAAAGTTAGGAAAGTAATAAGATTTTCTAACGGTGCGTTACCTTTTTGTAATTGCGAGAGCACAACAATTACATATGTAGTCATTCCAGCACTTTTGCACCGCTAGAAAAAAAGTTAGGAAAGTAATAAGATTTTCTAACGGTGCGTTACCTTTTTGTAATTGCGAGAGCACAACAATTACATATGTAGTCATTCCAGCACTTTTGCACCGCTAGAAAAAAAGTTAGGAATCTAATAAGATTTTCTAACGGTGCGTTACCTTCTTGTAATTGCGAGAGCACAACAATTACATATGTAGTCATTCCAGCACTTTTGCACCGCTAGAAAAAAAGTTAGGAAAGTAATAAGACTTTCTAACGGTGCGTTACCTTTTTGTAATTGCGAGAGCACAACAATTACATATGTAGTCATTCCAGCACTTTTGCACCGCTAGAAAAAAAGTTAGGAAACTAATAAGATTTTCTAACGGTGCGTTACCTTTTTGTAATTGCGAGAGCACAACGAGTACATATGTGGTCATTCCAGCACTTTTGCACCGCTAGAAAAAAAGTTAGGAAAGTAATAAGATTTTCTAACGGTGCGTTACCTTTTTGTAATTGCGAGAGCACGACAATTACATATGTAGTCATTCCAGCACTTTTGCACCGCTAGAAAAAAAGTTACGAAACTAATAAGATTTTCTAACGGTGCGTTACCTTTTTGTAATTGCGAGAGCACGACAATTACATATGTAGTCATTCTAGCACTTTTGCACCGCTAGAAAAAAAGTTAGGAAAGTAATAAGATTTTCTAACGGGGCGTTACCTTTTTGTAATTGCGAGAGCACGACAATTACATATGTAGTCATTCCAGCACTTTTGCACCGCAAGAAAAAAAGTTAGGAAACTAATAAGATTTTCTAACGGTGCGTTACCTTTTTGTAATTGCGAGAGCACAACAATTACATATGTAGTCATTCCAGCACTTTTGCACCGCTAGAAAAAAAGTTAGGAAAGTAATAAGATTTTCTAACGGTGCGTTACCTTTTTGTAATTGCGAGAGCACAACAATTACATATGTAGTCATTCCAGCACTTTTGCACCGCTAGAAAAAAAGTTAGGAAACTAATAAGATTTTCTAACGGTGCGTTACCTTTTTGTAATTGCGAGAGCACGACAATTACATATGTAGTCATTCCAGCACTTTTGCACCGCTAGAAAAAAAGTTAGGAAAGTAATAAGATTTTCTAACGGTGCGTTACCTTTTTGTAATTGCGAGAGCACAACAATTACATATGTAGTCATTCCAGCACTTTTGCACCGCTAGAAAAAAAGTTAGGAAACTAATAAGATTTTCTAACAATGCGTTACCTTTTTGTAATTGCGAGAGCACAACGAGTACATCTGTAGTCATTCCAGCACTTTTGCACTGCTAGAAAAAAAGTTAGGAAAGTAATAAGATTTTCTAACGGTGCGTTACCTTTTTGTAATTGCGAGAGCACGACAATTACATATGTAGTCATTTCAGCACTTTTGCACCGCTAGAAAAAAAGTTAGGAAAGTAATAAGATTTTCTAACGGTGCGTTACCTTTTTGTAATTGCGAGAGCACAACAATTACATATGTAGTCATTCCAGCACTTTTGCACCGCTAGAAAAAAAGTTAGGAAACTAATAAGATTTTCTAACGGTGCGTTACCTTTTTGTAATTGCGAGAGCACAACAATTACATATGTAGTCATTCCAGCACTTTTGCATCGCCAGAAAAAAAGTTAGGAAAGTAATAAGATTTTCTAACGGTGCGTTACCTTTTTGTAATTGCGAGAGCACAGCGAGTACATATGTAGTCATTCCAGCACTTTTGCACCGCTAGAAAAAAAGTTAGGAAAGTAATAAGATTTTCTAACGGTGCGTTACCTTTTTGTAATTGCGAGAGCACAACGAGTACATATGTAGTCATTCCAGCACTTTTGCACCGCTAGAAAAAAAGTTAGGAAAGTAATAAGATTTTCTAACGGTGCGTTACCTTTTTGTAATTGCGAGAGCACAACAATTACATATGTAGTCATTCCAGCACTTTTGCACCGCTAGAAAAAAAGTTAGGAAAGTAATAAGATTTTCTAACGGTGCGTTACCTTTTTGTAATTGCGAGAGCACAACAATTACATATGTAGTCATTCCAGCACTTTTGCACCGCTAGAAAAAAAGTTAGGAATCTAATAAGATTTTCTAACGGTGCGTTACCTTCTTGTAATTGCGAGAGCACAACAATTACATATGTAGTCATTCCAGCACTTTTGCACCGCTAGAAAAAAAGTTAGGAAAGTAATAAGACTTTCTAACGGTGCGTTACCTTTTTGTAATTGCGAGAGCACAACAATTACATATGTAGTCATTCCAGCACTTTTGCACCGCTAGAAAAAAAGTTAGGAAACTAATAAGATTTTCTAACGGTGCGTTACCTTTTTGTAATTGCGAGAGCACAACGAGTACATATGTGGTCATTCCAGCACTTTTGCACCGCTAGAAAAAAAGTTAGGAAAGTAATAAGATTTTCTAACGGTGCGTTACCTTTTTGTAATTGCGAGAGCACGACAATTACATATGTAGTCATTCCAGCACTTTTGCACCGCTAGAAAAAAAGTTACGAAACTAATAAGATTTTCTAACGGTGCGTTACCTTTTTGTAATTGCGAGAGCACGACAATTACATATGTAGTCATTCTAGCACTTTTGCACCGCTAGAAAAAAAGTTAGGAAAGTAATAAGATTTTCTAACGGGGCGTTACCTTTTTGTAATTGCGAGAGCACGACAATTACATATGTAGTCATTCCAGCACTTTTGCACCGCAAGAAAAAAAGTTAGGAAACTAATAAGATTTTCTAACGGTGCGTTACCTTTTTGTAATTGCGAGAGCACAACAATTACATATGTAGTCATTCCAGCACTTTTGCACCGCTAGAAAAAAAGTTAGGAAAGTAATAAGATTTTCTAACGGTGCGTTACCTTTTTGTAATTGCGAGAGCACAACAATTACATATGTAGTCATTCCAGCACTTTTGCACCGCTAGAAAAAAAGTTAGGAAAGTAATAAGATTTTCTAACGGTGCGTTACCTTTTTGTAATTGCGAGAGCACAACAATTACATATGTAGTCATTCCAGCACTTTTGCACCGCTAGAAAAAAAGTTAGGAAAGTAATAAGATTTTCTAACGGTGCGTTACCTTTTTGTAATTGCGAGAGCACAACAATTACATATTTAGTCATTCCAGCACTTTTGCACCGCCAGAAAAAAAGTTAGGAAACTAATAAGATTTTCTAACGGTGCGTTACCTTTTTGTAATTGCGAGAGCACAACGAGTACATATGTGGTCATTCCAGCACTTTTGCACCGCTAGAAAAAAAGTTAGGAAAGTAATAAGATTTTCTAACGGTGCGTTACCTTTTTGGAACGCCGAGAGCACAACAATCACATATGTGATCATTCCAGCACTTTTGCACCGCTAGAAAAAAAGTTAGGAAACTAATAAGATTTTCTAACGGTGCGTTACCTTTTTGTAATTGCGAGAGCACGACAATTACATATGTAGCCATTCTAGCACTTTTGCAACGCTAGAAAAAAAGTTAGGAAAGTAATAAGATTTTCTAACGGTGCGTTACCTTTTTGTAATTGCGAGAGCACGACAATTACATATGTAGTCATTCCAGCACTTTTGCACCGCTAGAAAAAAAGTTAGGAAAGTAATAAGATTTTCTAACGGTGCGTTACCTTTTTGTAATTGCGAGAGCACAACAATTACATATGTAGTCATTCCAGCACTTTTGCACCGCTAGAAAAAAAGTTAGGAAACTAATAAGATTTTCTAACAATGCGTTACCTTTTTGTAATTGCGAGAGCACAACGAGTACATCTGTAGTCATTCCAGCACTTTTGCACTGCTAGAAAAAAAGTTAGGAAAGTAATAAGATTTTCTAACGGTGCGTTACCTTTTTGTAATTGCGAGAGCACGACAATTACATATGTAGTCATTTCAGCACTTTTGCACCGCTAGAAAAAAAGTTAGGAAAGTAATAAGATTTTCTAACGGTGCGTTACCTTTTTGTAATTGCGAGAGCACAACAATTACATATGTAGTCATTCCAGCACTTTTGCACCGCTAGAAAAAAAGTTAGGAAACTAATAAGATTTTCTAACGGTGCGTTACCTTTTTGTAATTGCGAGAGCACAACAATTACATATGTAGTCATTCCAGCACTTTTGCATCGCCAGAAAAAAAGTTAGGAAAGTAATAAGATTTTCTAACGGTGCGTTACCTTTTTGTAATTGCGAGAGCACAGCGAGTACATATGTAGTCATTCCAGCACTTTTGCACCGCTAGAAAAAAAGTTAGGAAAGTAATAAGATTTTCTAACGGTGCGTTACCTTTTTGTAATTGCGAGAGCACAACGAGTACATATGTAGTCATTCCAGCACTTTTGCACCGCTAGAAAAAAAGTTAGGAAAGTAATAAGATTTTCTAACGGTGCGTTACCTTTTTGTAATTGCGAGAGCACAACAATTACATATGTAGTCATTCCAGCACTTTTGCACCGCTAGAAAAAAAGTTAGGAAAGTAATAAGATTTTCTAACGGTGCGTTACCTTTTTGTAATTGCGAGAGCACAACAATTACATATGTAGTCATTCCAGCACTTTTGCACCGCTAGAAAAAAAGTTAGGAATCTAATAAGATTTTCTAACGGTGCGTTACCTTCTTGTAATTGCGAGAGCACAACAATTACATATGTAGTCATTCCAGCACTTTTGCACCGCTAGAAAAAAAGTTAGGAAAGTAATAAGACTTTCTAACGGTGCGTTACCTTTTTGTAATTGCGAGAGCACAACAATTACATATGTAGTCATTCCAGCACTTTTGCACCGCTAGAAAAAAAGTTAGGAAACTAATAAGATTTTCTAACGGTGCGTTACCTTTTTGTAATTGCGAGAGCACAACGAGTACATATGTGGTCATTCCAGCACTTTTGCACCGCTAGAAAAAAAGTTAGGAAAGTAATAAGATTTTCTAACGGTGCGTTACCTTTTTGTAATTGCGAGAGCACGACAATTACATATGTAGTCATTCCAGCACTTTTGCACCGCTAGAAAAAAAGTTACGAAACTAATAAGATTTTCTAACGGTGCGTTACCTTTTTGTAATTGCGAGAGCACGACAATTACATATGTAGTCATTCTAGCACTTTTGCACCGCTAGAAAAAAAGTTAGGAAAGTAATAAGATTTTCTAACGGGGCGTTACCTTTTTGTAATTGCGAGAGCACGACAATTACATATGTAGTCATTCCAGCACTTTTGCACCGCAAGAAAAAAAGTTAGGAAACTAATAAGATTTTCTAACGGTGCGTTACCTTTTTGTAATTGCGAGAGCACAACAATTACATATGTAGTCATTCCAGCACTTTTGCACCGCTAGAAAAAAAGTTAGGAAAGTAATAAGATTTTCTAACGGTGCGTTACCTTTTTGTAATTGCGAGAGCACAACAATTACATATGTAGTCATTCCAGCACTTTTGCACCGCTAGAAAAAAAGTTAGGAAAGTAATAAGATTTTCTAACGGTGCGTTACCTTTTTGTAATTGCGAGAGCACAACAATTACATATGTAGTCATTCCAGCACTTTTGCACCGCTAGAAAAAAAGTTAGGAAAGTAATAAGATTTTCTAACGGTGCGTTACCTTTTTGTAATTGCGAGAGCACAACAATTACATATTTAGTCATTCCAGCACTTTTGCACCGCCAGAAAAAAAGTTAGGAAACTAATAAGATTTTCTAACGGTGCGTTACCTTTTTGTAATTGCGAGAGCACAACGAGTACATATGTGGTCATTCCAGCACTTTTGCACCGCTAGAAAAAAAGTTAGGAAAGTAATAAGATTTTCTAACGGTGCGTTACCTTTTTGGAACGCCGAGAGCACAACAATCACATATGTGATCATTCCAGCACTTTTGCACCGCTAGAAAAAAAGTTAGGAAACTAATAAGATTTTCTAACGGTGCGTTACCTTTTTGTAATTGCGAGAGCACGACAATTACATATGTAGCCATTCTAGCACTTTTGCAACGCTAGAAAAAAAGTTAGGAAAGTAATAAGATTTTCTAACGGTGCGTTACCTTTTTGTAATTGCGAGAGCACGACAATTACATATGTAGTCATTCCAGCACTTTTGCACCGCTAGAAAAAAAGTTAGGAATCTAATAAGATTTTCTAACGGTGCGTTACCTTCTTGTAATTGCGAGAGCACAACAATTACATATGTAGTCATTCCAGCACTTTTGCACCGCTAGAAAAAAAGTTAGGAAAGTAATAAGATTTTCTAACGGTGCGTTACCTTTTTGTAATTGCGAGAGCACGACAATTACATATGTAGTCATTCCAGCACTTTTGCACCGCTAGAAAAAAAGTTAGGAAACTAATAAGATTTTCTAACGGTGCGTTACCTTTTTGTAATTGCGAGAGCACAGCGAGTACATATGTGGTCATTCCAGCACTTTTGCACCGCTAGAAAAAAAGTTAGGAAAGTAATAAGATTTTCTAACGGTGCGTTACCTTTTTGGAACGCCGAGAGCACAACAATCACATATGTGATCATTCCAGCACTTTTGCACCGCTAGAAAAAAAGTTAGGAAAGTAATAAGATTTTCTAACGGTGCGTTACCTTTTTGTAATTGCGAGAGCACAACAATTACATATGTAGTCATTCCAGCACTTTTGCACCGCTAGAAAAAAAGTTAGGAAACTAATAAGATTTTCTAACGGTGCGTTACCTTTTTGTAATTGCGAGAGCACAACGAGTACATATGTAGTCATTCCAGCACTTTTGCACCGCTAGAAAAAAAGTTAGGAAAGTAATAAGATTTTCTAACGGTGCGTTAGCTTTTTGTAATTGCGAGAGCACAATTACATATGTAGTCATTCCAGCACTTTTGCACCGCTAGAAAAAAAGTTAGGAAACTAATAAGATTTTCTAACGGTGCGTTACCTTTTTGTAATTGCGAGAGCACAACGAGTACATATGTAGTCATTCCAGCACTTTTGCACCGCTAGAAAAAAAGTTAGGAAAGTAATAAGATTTTCTAACGGTGCGTTACCTTTTTGTAATTGCGAGAGCACAACAATTACATATGTAGTCATTCCAGCACTTTTGCACCGCTAGAAAAAAAGTTAGGAAACTAATAAGATTTTCTAACGGTGCGTTGACTTTTTAGAATTCTGAGAGCACAACAATTACATATGTAGTCATTCCAGCACTTTTGCACCGCTAGAAAAAAAGTTAGGAAACTAATAAGATTTTCTAACGGTGCGTTACCTTCTTGTAATTGCGAGAGCACAACAATTACATATGTAGTCATTCCAGCACTTTTGCACCGCCAGAAAAAAAGTTAGGAAAGTAATAAGATTTTCTAACGGTGCGTTACCTTTTTGTAATTGCGAGAGCACAACGAGTACATATGTAGTCATTCCAGCACTTTTGCACCGCTAGAAAAAAAGTTAGGAAACTAATAAGATTTTCTAACGGTGCGTTACCTTTTTGTAATTGCGAGAGCACGACAATTACATATGTAGTCATTCTAGCACTTTTGCACCGCTAGAAAAAAAGTTAGGAAAGTAATAAGATTTTCTAACGGTGCGTTACCTTTTTGTAATTGCGAGAGCACAACAATTACATATGTAGTCATTCCAGCACTTTTGCACCGCTAGAAAAAAAGTTAGGAAAGTAATAAGATTTTCTAACGGTGCGTTACCTTTTTGTAATTGCGAGAGCACAACAATTACATATGTAGTCATTCCAGCACTTTTGCACCGCTAGAAAAAAAGTTAGGAAAGTAATAAGATTTTCTAACGGTGCGTTACCTTTTTGTAATTGCGAGAGCACAACAATTACATATGTAGTCATTCCAGCACTTTTGCACCGCTAGAAAAAAAGTTAGGAAACTAATAAGATTTTCTAACGGTGCGTTACCTTTTTGTAATTGCGAGTGCACAACAATTACATATGTAGTCATTCCAGCACTTTTGCACCGCTAGAAAAAAAGTTAGGAAACTAATAAGATTTTCTAACGGTGCGTTAGCTTTTTGTAATTGCGAGAGCACAATTACATATGTAGTCATTCCAGCACTTTTGCACCGCTAGAAAAAAAGTTAGGAAACTAATAAGATTTTCTAACGGTGCGTTAGCTTTTTGTAATTGCGAGAGCACAATTACATATGTAGTCATTCCAGCACTTTTGCACCGCTAGAAAAAAAGTTAGGAAACTAATAAGATTTTCTAACGGTGCGTTACCTTTTTGTAATTGCGAGAGCACGACAATTACATATGTAGTCATTCCAGCACTTTTGCACCGCAAGAAAAAAAGTTAGGAAACTAATAAGATTTTCTAACGGTGCGTTACCTTTTTGTAATTGCGAGAGCACGACAATTACATATGTAGTCATTCCAGCACTTTTGCACCGCTAGAAAAAAAGTTAGGAAAGTAATAAGATTTTCTAACGGTGCGTTACCTTTTTGTAATTGCGAGAGCACAACAATTACATATGTAGTCATTCCAGCACTTTTGCACCGCTAGAAAAAAAGTTAGGAAACTAATAAGATTTTCTAACGGTGCGTTACCTTTTTGTAATTGCGAGAGCACAACGAGTACATCTGTAGTCATTCCAGCACTTTTGCACTGCTAGAAAAAAAGTTAGGAAAGTAATAAGATTTTCTAACAGTGCGTTACCTTTTTGTAATTGCGAGAGCACGACAATTACATATGTAGTCATTTCAGCACTTTTGCACCGCTAGAAAAAAAGTTAGGAAACTAATAAGATTTTCTAACGGTGCGTTACCTTTTTGTAATTGCGAGAGCACAACAATTACATATGTAGTCATTCCAGCACTTTTGCACCGCTAGAAAAAAAGTTAGGAAAGTAATAAGATTTTCTAACGGTGCGTTACCTTTTTGTAATTGCGAGAGCACAACAATTACATATGTAGTCATTCCAGCACTTTTGCATCGCCAGAAAAAAAGTTAGGAAAGTAATAAGATTTTCTAACGGTGCGTTACCTTTTTGTAATTGCGAGAGCACAACGAGTACATATGTAGTCATTCCAGCACTTTTGCACCGCTAGAAAAAAAGTTAGGAAAGTAATAAGATTTTCTAACGGTGCGTTACCTTTTTGTAATTGCGAGAGCACAACAATTACATATGTAGTCATTCCAGCACTTTTGCACCGCTAGAAAAAAAGTTAGGAAACTAATAAGATTTTCTAACGGTGCGTTGACTTTTTAGAATTCTGAGAGCACAACAATTACATATGTAGTCATTCCAGCACTTTTGCACCGCTAGAAAAAAAGTTAGGAAACTAATAAGATTTTCTAACGGTGCGTTACCTTCTTGTAATTGCGAGAGCACAACAATTACATATGTAGTCATTCCAGCACTTTTGCACCGCCAGAAAAAAAGTTAGGAAAGTAATAAGATTTTCTAACGGTGCGTTACCTTTTTGTAATTGCGAGAGCACAACGAGTACATATGTAGTCATTCCAGCACTTTTGCACCGCTAGAAAAAAAGTTAGGAAACTAATAAGATTTTCTAACGGTGCGTTACCTTTTTGTAATTGCGAGAGCACGACAATTACATATGTAGTCATTCTAGCACTTTTGCACCGCTAGAAAAAAAGTTAGGAAAGTAATAAGATTTTCTAACGGTGCGTTACCTTTTTGTAATTGCGAGAGCACAACAATTACATATGTAGTCATTCCAGCACTTTTGCACCGCTAGAAAAAAAGTTAGGAAAGTAATAAGATTTTCTAACGGTGCGTTACCTTTTTGTAATTGCGAGAGCACAACAATTACATATGTAGTCATTCCAGCACTTTTGCACCGCTAGAAAAAAAGTTAGGAAAGTAATAAGATTTTCTAACGGTGCGTTACCTTTTTGTAATTGCGAGAGCACAACAATTACATATGTAGTCATTCCAGCACTTTTGCACCGCTAGAAAAAAAGTTAGGAAACTAATAAGATTTTCTAACGGTGCGTTACCTTTTTGTAATTGCGAGTGCACAACAATTACATATGTAGTCATTCCAGCACTTTTGCACCGCTAGAAAAAAAGTTAGGAAACTAATAAGATTTTCTAACGGTGCGTTAGCTTTTTGTAATTGCGAGAGCACAATTACATATGTAGTCATTCCAGCACTTTTGCACCGCTAGAAAAAAAGTTAGGAAACTAATAAGATTTTCTAACGGTGCGTTAGCTTTTTGTAATTGCGAGAGCACAATTACATATGTAGTCATTCCAGCACTTTTGCACCGCTAGAAAAAAAGTTAGGAAACTAATAAGATTTTCTAACGGTGCGTTAGCTTTTTGTAATTGCGAGAGCACAATTACATATGTAGTCATTCCAGCACTTTTGCACCGCTAGAAAAAAAGTTAGGAAAGTAATAAGATTTTCTAACGGTGCGTTACCTTTTTGTAATTGCGAGAGCACAACGAGTACATCTGTAGTCATTCCAGCACTTTTGCACTGCTAGAAAAAAAGTTAGGAAAGTAATAAGATTTTCTAACGGTGCGTTACCTTTTTGTAATTGCGAGAGCACAACGAGTACATATGTAGTCATTGCGAGAGCACAACAATTACATATGTAGTCATTCCAGCACTTTTGCACCGCTAGAAAAAAAGTTAGGAAACTAATAAGATTTTCTAACGGTGCGTTACCTTTTTGTAATTGCGAGAGCACAACGAGTACATCTGTAGTCATTCCAGCACTTTTGCACTGCTAGAAAAAAAGTTAGGAAAGTAATAAGATTTTCTAACGGTGCGTTACCTTTTTGTAATTGCGAGAGCACGACAATTACATATGTAGTCATTCCAGCACTTTTGCACCGCTAGAAAAAAAGTTAGGAAACTAATAAGATTTTCTAACGGTGCGTTACCTTTTTGTAATTGCGAGAGCACAATTACATATGTAGTCATTCCAGCACTTTTGCACCGCTAGAAAAAAAGTTAGGAAACTAATAAGATTTTCTAACGGTGCGTTACCTTTTTGTAATTGCGAGAGCACAACAATTACATATGTAGTCATTCCAGCACTTTTGCACCGCTAGAAAAAAAGTTAGGAAAGTAATAAGATTTTCTAACGGTGCGTTACCTTTTTGTATTTGCGAGAGCACAACGAGTACATAAGTAGTCATTCCAGCACTTTTGCACCGCTAGAAAAAAAGTTAGGAAACTAATAAGATTTTCTAACGGTGCGTTGACTTTTAAAATTCTGAGAGCACAACAATTACATATGTAGTCATTCCAGCACTTTTGCACCGCTAGAAAAAAAGTTAGGAAAGTAATAAGATTTTCTAACGGTGCGTTACCTTTTTGTAATTGCGAGAGCACAACAATTACATATGTAGTCATTCCAGCACTTTTGCACCGCTAGAAAAAAAGTTAGGAAACTAATAAGATTTTCTAACGGTGCGTTGACTTTTTAGAATTCTGAGAGCACAACAATTACATATGTAGTCATTCCAGCACTTTTGCACCGCTAGAAAAAAAGTTAGGAAACTAATAAGATTTTCTAACGGTGCGTTACCTTCTTGTAATTGCGAGAGCACAACAATTACATATGTAGTCATTCCAGCACTTTTGCACCGCCAGAAAAAAAGTTAGGAAAGTAATAAGATTTTCTAACGGTGCGTTACCTTTTTGTAATTGCGAGAGCACAACGAGTACATATGTAGTCATTCCAGCACTTTTGCACCGCCAGAAAAAAAGTTAGGAAACTAATAAGATTTTCTAACGGTGCGTTACCTTTTTGTAATTGCGAGAGCACGACAATTACATATGTAGTCATTCCAGCACTTTTGCACCGCTAGAAAAAAAGTTAGGAAACTAATAAGATTTTCTAACGGTGCGTTACCTTTTTGTAATTGCGAGAGCACGACAATTACATATGTAGTCATTCTAGCACTTTTGCACCGCTAGAAAAAAAGTTAGGAAAGTAATAAGATTTTCTAACGGTGCGTTACCTTTTTGTAATTGCGAGAGCACAACGAGTACATCTGTAGTCATTCCAGCACTTTTGCACTGCTAGAAAAAAAGTTAGGAAACTAATAAGATTTTCTAACGGTGCGTTACCTTTTTGTAATTGCGAGAGCACAACAATTACATATGTAGTCATTCCAGCACTTTTGCACCGCTAGAAAAAAAGTTAGGAAACTAATAAGATTTTCTAACGGTGCGTTACCTTTTTGTAATTGCGAGAGCACAACGAGTACATCTGTAGTCATTCCAGCACTTTTGCACTGCTAGAAAAAAAGTTAGGAAAGTAATAAGATTTTCTAACGGTGCGTTACCTTTTTGTAATTGCGAGAGCACGACAATTACATATGTAGTCATTCCAGCACTTTTGCACCGCTAGAAAAAAAGTTAGGAAACTAATAAGATTTTCTAACGGTGCGTTACCTTTTTGTAATTGCGAGAGCACAACGAGTACATATGTAGTCATTCCAGCACTTTTGCACCGCTAGAAAAAAAGTTAGGAAACTAATAAGATTTTCTAACGGTGCGTTGACTTTTTAGAATTCTGAGAGCACAACAATTACATATGTAGTCATTCCAGCACTTTTGCACTGCTAGAAAAAAAGTTAGGAAACTAATAAGATTTTCTAACGGTGCGTTACCTTCTTGTAATTGCGAGAGCACAACAATTACATATGTAGTCATTCCAGCACTTTTGCACCGCTAGAAAAAAAGTTAGGAAAATAATAAGATTTTCTAACGGTGCGTTACCTTTTTGTAATTGCGAGAGCACAACGAGTACACATGTAGTCATTCCAGCACTTTTGCACCGCTAGAAAAAAAGTTAGGAAAGTAATAAGATTTTCTAACGGTGCGTTACCTTTTTGGAACGCCGAGAGCACAACAATCACATATGTGATCATTCCAGCACTTTTGCACCGCTAGAAAAAAAGTTAGGAAAGTAATAAGATTTTCTAACGGTGCGTTACCTTTTTGGAACGCCGAGAGCACAACAATCACATATGTGACCATTCCAGCACTTTTGCACCGCTAGAAAAAAAGTTAGGAAACTAATAAGATTTTCTAACGGTGCGTTACCTTTTTGTAATTGCGAGAGCACAACAATTACATATGTAGTCATTCCAGCACTTTTGCACCGCTAGAAAAAAAGTTAGGAAAATAATAAGATTTTCTAACGGTGCGTTACCTTTTTGTAATTGCGAGAGCACAACGAGTACAAATGTAGTCATTCCAGCACTTTTGCACCGCTAGAAAAAAAGTTAGGAAAGTAATAAGATTTTCTCACGGTGCGTTACCTTTTTGTAATTGCGAGAGCACGACAATTACATATGTAGTCATTCCAGCACTTTTGCACCGCTAGAAAAAAAGTTAGGAAAGTAATAAGATTTTCTAACGGTGCGTTACCTTTTTGTAATTGCGAGAGCACGACAATTACATATGTAGTCATTCCAGCACTTTTGCACCGCTAGAAAAAAAGTTAGGAAAATAATAAGATTTTCTAACGGTGCGTTACCTTTTTGTAATTGCGAGAGCACAACGAGTACATATGTAGTCATTCCAGCACTTTTGCATCGCCAGAAAAAAAGTTAGGAAAGTAATAAGATTTTCTAACGGTGCGTTACCTTTTTGTAATTGCGAGAGCACAACGAGTACATATGTAGTCATTCCAGCACTTTTGCACCGCTAGAAAAAAAGTTAGGAAACTAATAAGATTTTCTAACGGTGCGTTGACTTTTTAGAATTCTGAGAGCACAACAATTACATATGTAGTCATTCCAGCACTTTTGCACTGCTAGAAAAAAAGTTAGGAAACTAATAAGATTTTCTAACGGTGCGTTACCTTCTTGTAATTGCGAGAGCACAACAATTACATATGTAGTCATTCCAGCACTTTTGCACCGCTAGAAAAAAAGTTAGGAAAATAATAAGATTTTCTAACGGTGCGTTACCTTTTTGTAATTGCGAGAGCACAACGAGTACACATGTAGTCATTCCAGCACTTTTGCACCGCTAGAAAAAAAGTTAGGAAAGTAATAAGATTTTCTAACGGTGCGTTACCTTTTTGGAACGCCGAGAGCACAACAATCACATATGTGATCATTCCAGCACTTTTGCACCGCTAGAAAAAAAGTTAGGAAAGTAATAAGATTTTCTAACGGTGCGTTACCTTTTTGGAACGCCGAGAGCACAACAATCACATATGTGACCATTCCAGCACTTTTGCACCGCTAGAAAAAAAGTTAGGAAACTAATAAGATTTTCTAACGGTGCGTTACCTTTTTGTAATTGCGAGAGCACAACAATTACATATGTAGTCATTCCAGCACTTTTGCACCGCTAGAAAAAAAGTTAGGAAAATAATAAGATTTTCTAACGGTGCGTTACCTTTTTGTAATTGCGAGAGCACAACGAGTACAAATGTAGTCATTCCAGCACTTTTGCACCGCTAGAAAAAAAGTTAGGAAAGTAATAAGATTTTCTCACGGTGCGTTACCTTTTTGTAATTGCGAGAGCACGACAATTACATATGTAGTCATTCCAGCACTTTTGCACCGCTAGAAAAAAAGTTAGGAAAGTAATAAGATTTTCTAACGGTGCGTTACCTTTTTGTAATTGCGAGAGCACGACAATTACATATGTAGTCATTCCAGCACTTTTGCACCGCTAGAAAAAAAGTTAGGAAAATAATAAGATTTTCTAACGGTGCGTTACCTTTTTGTAATTGCGAGAGCACAACGAGTACATATGTAGTCATTCCAGCACTTTTGCACTGCTAGAAAAAAAGTTAGGAAACTAATAAGATTTTCTAACGGTGCGTTACCTTTTTGTAATTGCGAGAGCACGACAATTACATATGTAGTCATTCTAGCACTTTTGCACCGCTAGAAAAAAAGTTAGGAAAGTAATAAGATTTTCTAACGGTGCGTTACCTTTTTGTAATTGCGAGAGCACAACAATTACATATGTAGTCATTCCAGCACTTTTGCACCGCTAGAAAAAAAGTTAGGAAAGTAATAAGATTTTCTAACGGTGCGTTACCTTTTTGTAATTGCGAGAGCACAACAATTACATATGTAGTCATTCCAGCACTTTTGCACCGCTAGAAAAAAAGTTAGGAAACTAATAAGATTTTCTAACGGTGCGTTAGCTTTTTGTAATTGCGAGAGCACAACAATTACATATGTAGTCATTCCAGCACTTTTGCACCGCTAGAAAAAAAGTTAGGAAACTAATAAGATTTTCTAACGGTGCGTTACCTTTTTGTAATTGCGAGAGCACAACGAGTACATCTGTAGTCATTCCAGCACTTTTGCACTGCTAGAAAAAAAGTTAGGAAAGTAATAAGATTTTCTAACGGTGCGTTACCTTTTTGTAATTGCGAGAGCACAACGAGTACATCTGTAGTCATTCCAGCACTTTTGCACTGCTAGAAAAAAAGTTAGGAAAGTAATAAGATTTTCTAACGGTGCGTTACCTTTTTGTAATTGCGAGAGCACGACAATTACATATGTAGTCATTCCAGCACTTTTGCACCGCTAGAAAAAAAGTTAGGAAACTAATAAGATTTTCTAACGGTGCGTTACCTTTTTGTAATTGCGAGAGCACAACAATTACATATGTAGTCATTCCAGCACTTTTGCACCGCTAGAAAAAAAGTTAGGAAACTAATAAGATTTTCTAACGGTGCGTTACCTTTTTGTAATTGCGAGAGCACAACAATTACATATGTAGTCATTCCAGCACTTTTGCATCGCCAGAAAAAAAGTTAGGAAAGTAATAAGATTTTCTAACGGTGCGTTACCTTTTTGTAATTGCGAGAGCACAACAATTACATATGTAGTCATTCCAGCACTTTTGCACCGCTAGAAAAAAAGTTAGGAAAATAATAAGATTTTCTAACGGTGCGTTACCTTTTTGTAATTGCGAGAGCACAACGAGTACATATGTAGTCATTCCAGCACTTTTGCACCGCTAGAAAAAAAGTTAGGAAACTAATAAGATTTTCTAACGGTGCGTTACCTTTTTGTAATTGCGAGAGCACGACAATTACATATGTAGTCATTCTAGCACTTTTGCACCGCTAGAAAAAAAGTTAGGAAAGTAATAAGATTTTCTAACGGTGCGTTACCTTTTTGTAATTGCGAGAGCACAACGAGTACACATGTAGTCATTCCAGCACTTTTGCACCGCTAGAAAAAAAGTTAGGAAAGTAATAAGATTTTCTAACGGTGCGTTACCTTTTTGGAACGCCGAGAGCACAACAATCACATATGTGATCATTCCAGCACTTTTGCACCGCTAGAAAAAAAGTTAGGAAAGTAATAAGATTTTCTAACGGTGCGTTACCTTTTTGGAACGCCGAGAGCACAACAATCACATATGTGACCATTCCAGCACTTTTGCACCGCTAGAAAAAAAGTTAGGAAACTAATAAGATTTTCTAACGGTGCGTTACCTTTTTGTAATTGCGAGAGCACAACAATTACATATGTAGTCATTCCAGCACTTTTGCACCGCTAGAAAAAAAGTTAGGAAAATAATAAGATTTTCTAACGGTGCGTTGACTTTTTAGAATTCTGAGAGCACAACAATTACATATGTAGTCATTCCAGCACTTTTGCACCGCTAGAAAAAAAGTTAGGAAACTAATAAGATTTTCTAACGGTGCGTTACCTTTTTGTAATTGCGAGAGCACAACAATTACATATGTAGTCATTCCAGCACTTTTGCACCGCTAGAAAAAAAGTTAGGAAACTAATAAGATTTTCTAACGGTGCGTTGACTTTTTAGAATTCTGAGAGCACAACAATTACATATGTAGTCATTCCAGCACTTTTGCACCGCTAGAAAAAAAGTTAGGAAACTAATAAGATTTTCTAACGGTGCGTTACCTTCTTGTAATTGCGAGAGCACAACAATTACATATGTAGTCATTCCAGCACTTTTGCACCGCTAGAAAAAAAGTTAGGAAAATAATAAGATTTTCTAACGGTGCGTTACCTTTTTGTAATTGCGAGAGCACAACGAGTACACATGTAGTCATTCCAGCACTTTTGCACCGCTAGAAAAAAAGTTAGGAAAGTAATAAGATTTTCTAACGGTGCGTTACCTTTTTGGAACGCCGAGAGCACAACAATCACATATGCGATCATTCCAGCACTTTTGCACCGCTAGAAAAAAAGTTAGGAAAGTAATAAGATTTTCTAACGGTGCGTTACCTTTTTGGAACGCCGAGAGCACAACAATCACATATGTGACCATTCCAGCACTTTTGCACCGCTAGAAAAAAAGTTAGGAAACTAATAAGATTTTCTAACGGTGCGTTACCTTTTTGTAATTGCGAGAGCACAACAATTACATATGTAGTCATTCCAGCACTTTTGCACCGCTAGAAAAAAAGTTAGGAAAATAATAAGATTTTCTAACGGTGCGTTACCTTTTTGTAATTGCGAGAGCACAACGAGTACATATGTAGTCATTCCAGCACTTTTGCACCGCTAGAAAAAAAGTTAGGAAAGTAATAAGATTTTCTCACGGTGCGTTACCTTTTTGTAATTGCGAGAGCACGACAATTACATATGTAGTCATTCCAGCACTTTTGCACCGCTAGAAAAAAAGTTAGGAAAGTAATAAGATTTTCTAACGGTGCGTTACCTTTTTGTAATTGCGAGAGCACGACAATTACATATGTAGTCATTCCAGCACTTTTGCACCGCTAGAAAAAAAGTTAGGAAAATAATAAGATTTTCTAACGGTGCGTTACCTTTTTGTAATTGCGAGAGCACAACGAGTACATATGTAGTCATTCCAGCACTTTTGCACCGCTAGAAAAAAAGTTAGGAAACTAATAAGATTTTCTAACGGTGCGTTACCTTTTTGTAATTGCGAGAGCACGACAATTACATATGTAGTCATTCTAGCACTTTTGCACCGCTAGAAAAAAAAGTTAGGAAAGTAATAAGATTTTCTAACGGTGCGTTACCTTTTTGTAATTGCGAGAGCACAACAATTACATATGTAGTCATTCCAGCACTTTTGCACCGCTAGAAAAAAAGTTAGGAAAGTAATAAGATTTTCTAACGGTGCGTTACCTTTTTGTAATTGCGAGAGCACAACAATTACATATGTAGTCATTCCAGCACTTTTGCACCGCTAGAAAAAAAGTTAGGAAAGTAATAAGATTTTCTAACGGTGCGTTACCTTTTTGTAATTGCGAGAGCACAACGAGTACACATGTAGTCATTCCAGCACTTTTGCACCGCTAGAAAAAAAGTTAGGAAAGTAATAAGATTTTCTAACGGTGCGTTACCTTTTTGGAACGCCGAAAGCACAACAATCACATATGTGATCATTCCAGCACTTTTGCACCGCTAGAAAAAACGTTAGGAAAATAATAAGATTTTCTAACGGTGCGTTACCTTTTTGTAATTGCGAGAGCACAACGAGTACATATGTAGTCATTCCAGCACTTTTGCACCGCTAGAAAAAAAGTTAGGAAACTAATAAGATTTTCTAACGGTGCGTTACCTTTTTGTAATTGCGAGAGCACGACAATTACATATGTAGTCATTCTAGCACTTTTGCACCGCTAGAAAAAAAGTTAGGAAAGTAATAAGATTTTCTAACGGTGCGTTACCTTTTTGTAATTGCGAGAGCACGACAATTACATATGTAGTCATTCCAGCACTTTTGCACCGCTAGAAAAAAAGTTAGGAAAGTAATAAGATTTTCTAACGGTGCGTTACCTTTTTGTAATTGCGAGAGCACAACAATTACATATGTAGTCATTCCAGCACTTTTGCACCGCTAGAAAAAAAGTTAGGAAACTAATAAGATTTTCTAACGGTGCGTTACCTTTTTGTAATTGCGAGTGCACAACAATTACATATGTAGTCATTCCAGCACTTTTGCACCGCTAGAAAAAAAGTTAGGAAACTAATAAGATTTTCTAACGGTGCGTTAGCTTTTTGTAATTGCGAGAGCACAACAATTACATATGTAGTCATTCCAGCACTTTTGCACCGCTAGAAAAAAAGTTAGGAAACTAATAAGATTTTCTAACGGTGCGTTACCTTTTTGTAATTGCGAGAGCACAACGAGTACATCTGTAGTCATTCCAGCACTTTTGCACTGCTAGAAAAAAAGTTAGGAAAGTAATAAGATTTTCTAACGGTGCGTTACCTTTTTGTAATTGCGAGAGCACAACGAGTACATCTGTAGTCATTCCAGCACTTTTGCACTGCTAGAAAAAAAGTTAGGAAAGTAATAAGATTTTCTAACGGTGCGTTACCTTTTTGTAATTGCGAGAGCACGACAATTACATATGTAGTCATTCCAGCACTTTTGCACCGCTAGAAAAAAAGTTAGGAAACTAATAAGATTTTCTAACGGTGCGTTACCTTTTTGTAATTGCGAGAGCACAACAATTACATATGTAGTCATTCCAGCACTTTTGCACCGCTAGAAAAAAAGTTAGGAAACTAATAAGATTTTCTAACGGTGCGTTACCTTTTTGTAATTGCGAGAGCACAACAATTACATATGTAGTCATTCCAGCACTTTTGCATCGCCAGAAAAAAAGTTAGGAAAGTAATAAGATTTTCTAACGGTGCGTTACCTTTTTGTAATTGCGAGAGCACAACAATTACATATGTAGTCATTCCAGCACTTTTGCACCGCTAGAAAAAAAGTTAGGAAAGTAATAAGATTTTCTAACGGTGCGTTACCTTTTTGTAATTGCGAGAGCACAACGAGTACATATGTAGTCATTCCAGCACTTTTGCACCGCTAGAAAAAAAGTTAGGAAAGTAATAAGATTTTCTAACGGTGCGTTACCTTTTTGTAATTGCGAGAGCACGACAATTACATATGTAGTCATTCCAGCACTTTTGCACCGCTCGAAAAAAAGTTAGGAAAATAATAAGATTTTCTAACGGTGCGTTACCTTTTTGTAATTGCGAGAGCACAACGAGTACATATGTAGTCATTCCAGCACTTTTGCACCGCTAGAAAAAAAGTTAGGAAACTAATAAGATTTTCTAACGGTGCGTTACCTTTTTGTAATTGCGAGAGCACGACAATTACATATGTAGTCATTCTAGCACTTTTGCACCGCTAGAAAAAAAGTTAGGAAAGTAATAAGATTTTCTAACGGTGCGTTACCTTTTTGTAATTGCGAGAGCACAACAATTACATATGTAGTCATTCCAGCACTTTTGCACCGCTAGAAAAAAAGTTAGAAAAGTAATAAGATTTTCTAACGGTGCGTTACCTTTTTGTAATTGCGAGAGCACAACAATTACATATGTAGTCATTCCAGCACTTTTGCACCGCTAGAAAAAAAGTTAGGAAAGTAATAAGATTTTCTAACGGTGCGTTACCTTTTTGTAATTGCGAGAGCACAACAATTACATATGTAGTCATTCCAGCACTTTTGCACCGCTAGAAAAAAAGTTAGGAAACTAATAAGATTTTCTAACGGTGCGTTACCTTTTTGTAATTGCGAGTGCACAACAATTACATATGTAGTCATTCCAGCACTTTTGCACCGCTAGAAAAAAAGTTAGGAAACTAATAAGATTTTCTAACGGTGCGTTAGCTTTTTGTAATTGCGAGAGCACAACAATTACATATGTAGTCATTCCAGCACTTTTGCACCGCTAGAAAAAAAGTTAGGAAACTAATAAGATTTTCTAACGGTGCGTTACCTTTTTGTAATTGCGAGAGCACAACGAGTACATCTGTAGTCATTCCAGCACTTTTGCACTGCTAGAAAAAAAGTTAGGAAAGTAATAAGATTTTCTAACGGTGCGTTACCTTTTTGTAATTGCGAGAGCACAACGAGTACATCTGTAGTCATTCCAGCACTTTTGCACTGCTAGAAAAAAAGTTAGGAAAGTAATAAGATTTTCTAACGGTGCGTTACCTTTTTGTAATTGCGAGAGCACGACAATTACATATGTAGTCATTCCAGCACTTTTGCACCGCTAGAAAAAAAGTTAGGAAACTAATAAGATTTTCTAACGGTGCGTTACCTTTTTGTAATTGCGAGAGCACAACAATTACATATGTAGTCATTCCAGCACTTTTGCACCGCTAGAAAAAAAGTTAGGAAACTAATAAGATTTTCTAACGGTGCGTTACCTTTTTGTAATTGCGAGTGCACAACAATTACATATGTAGTCATTCCAGCACTTTTGCACCGCTAGAAAAAAAGTTAGGAAACTAATAAGATTTTCTAACGGTGCGTTAGCTTTTTGTAATTGCGAGAGCACAACAATTACATATGTAGTCATTCCAGCACTTTTGCACCGCTAGAAAAAAAGTTAGGAAACTAATAAGATTTTCTAACGGTGCGTTACCTTTTTGTAATTGCGAGAGCACAACGAGTACATCTGTAGTCATTCCAGCACTTTTGCACTGCTAGAAAAAAAGTTAGGAAAGTAATAAGATTTTCTAACGGTGCGTTACCTTTTTGTAATTGCGAGAGCACAACAATTACATATGTAGTCATTCCAGCACTTTTGCACCGCTAGAAAAAAAGTTAGGAAAGTAATAAGATTTTCTCACGGTGCGTTACCTTTTTGTAATTGCGAGAGCACGACAATTACATATGTAGTCATTCCAGCACTTTTGCACCGCTAGAAAAAAAGTTAGGAAAGTAATAAGATTTTCTAACGGTGCGTTACCTTTTTGTAATTGCGAGAGCACGACAATTACATATGTAGTCATTCCAGCACTTTTGCACCGCTAGAAAAAAAGTTAGGAAAGTAATAAGATTTTCTAACGGTGCGTTACCTTTTTGTAATTGCGAGAGCACAACGAGTACATATGTAGTCATTCCAGCACTTTTGCACCGCTAGAAAAAAAGTTAGGAAACTAATAAGATTTTCTAACGGTGCGTTACCTTTTTGTAATTGCGAGAGCACAACGAGTACATATGTGGTCATTCCAGCACTTTTGCACCGCTAGAAAAAAAGTTAGGAAAGTAATAAGATTTTCTAACGGTGCGTTACCTTTTTGTAATTGCGAGAGCACGACAATTACATATGTAGTCATTCCAGCACTTTTGCACCGCTAGAAAAAAAGTTACGAAACTAATAAGATTTTCTAACGGTGCGTTACCTTTTTGTAATTGCGAGAGCACGACAATTACATATGTAGTCATTCCAGCACTTTTGCACCGCTAGAAAAAAAGTTAGGAATCTAATAAGATTTTCTAACGGTGCGTTACCTTCTTGTAATTGCGAGAGCACAACAATTACATATGTAGTCATTCCAGCACTTTTGCACCGCTAGAAAAAAAGTTAGGAAAGTAATAAGACTTTCTAACGGTGCGTTACCTTTTTGTAATTGCGAGAGCACAACAATTACATATGTAGTCATTCCAGCACTTTTGCACCGCTAGAAAAAAAGTTAGGAAACTAATAAGATTTTCTAACGGTGCGTTACCTTTTTGTAATTGCGAGAGCACAACGAGTACATATGTGGTCATTCCAGCACTTTTGCACCGCTAGAAAAAAAGTTAGGAAAGTAATAAGATTTTCTAACGGTGCGTTACCTTTTTGGAACGCCGAGAGCACAACAATCACATATGTGATCATTCCAGCACTTTTGCACCGCTAGAAAAAAAGTTAGGAAACTAATAAGATTTTCTAACGGTGCGTTACCTTTTTGTAATTGCGAGAGCACGACAATTACATATGTAGTCATTCTAGCACTTTTGCACCGCTAGAAAAAAAGTTAGGAAAGTAATAAGATTTTCTAACGGGGCGTTACCTTTTTGTAATTGCGAGAGCACGACAATTACATATGTAGTCATTCCAGCACTTTTGCACCGCTAGAAAAAAAGTTAGAAAAGTAATAAGATTTTCTAACGGTGCGTTACCTTTTTGTAATTGCGAGAGCACAACAATTACATATGTAGTCATTCCAGCACTTTTGCACCGCTAGAAAAAAAGTTAGGAAAGTAATAAGATTTTCTAACGGTGCGTTACCTTTTTGTAATTGCGAGAGCACAACAATTACATATGTAGTCATTCCAGCACTTTTGCACCGCTAGAAAAAAAGTTAGGAAACTAATAAGATTTTCTAACGGTGCGTTACCTTTTTGTAATTGCGAGTGCACAACAATTACATATGTAGTCATTCCAGCACTTTTGCACCGCTAGAAAAAAAGTTAGGAAACTAATAAGATTTTCTAACGGTGCGTTAGCTTTTTGTAATTGCGAGAGCACAACAATTACATATGTAGTCATTCCAGCACTTTTGCACCGCTAGAAAAAAAGTTAGGAAACTAATAAGATTTTCTAACGGTGCGTTACCTTTTTGTAATTGCGAGAGCACAACGAGTACATCTGTAGTCATTCCAGCACTTTTGCACTGCTAGAAAAAAAGTTAGGAAAGTAATAAGATTTTCTAACGGTGCGTTACCTTTTTGTAATTGCGAGAGCACAACGAGTACATCTGTAGTCATTCCAGCACTTTTGCACTGCTAGAAAAAAAGTTAGGAAAGTAATAAGATTTTCTAACGGTGCGTTACCTTTTTGTAATTGCGAGAGCACGACAATTACATATGTAGTCATTCCAGCACTTTTGCACCGCTAGAAAAAAAGTTAGGAAACTAATAAGATTTTCTAACGGTGCGTTACCTTTTTGTAATTGCGAGAGCACAACAATTACATATGTAGTCATTCCAGCACTTTTGCACCGCTAGAAAAAAAGTTAGGAAACTAATAAGATTTTCTAACGGTGCGTTACCTTTTTGTAATTGCGAGTGCACAACAATTACATATGTAGTCATTCCAGCACTTTTGCACCGCTAGAAAAAAAGTTAGGAAACTAATAAGATTTTCTAACGGTGCGTTAGCTTTTTGTAATTGCGAGAGCACAACAATTACATATGTAGTCATTCCAGCACTTTTGCACCGCTAGAAAAAAAGTTAGGAAACTAATAAGATTTTCTAACGGTGCGTTACCTTTTTGTAATTGCGAGAGCACGAGTACATCTGTAGTCATTCCAGCACTTTTGCACTGCTAGAAAAAAAGTTAGGAAAGTAATAAGATTTTCTAACGGTGCGTTACCTTTTTGTAATTGCGAGAGCACAACAATTACATATGTAGTCATTCCAGCACTTTTGCACCGCTAGAAAAAAAGTTAGGAAAGTAATAAGATTTTCTCACGGTGCGTTACCTTTTTGTAATTGCGAGAGCACGACAATTACATATGTAGTCATTCCAGCACTTTTGCACCGCTAGAAAAAAAGTTAGGAAAGTAATAAGATTTTCTAACGGTGCGTTACCTTTTTGTAATTGCGAGAGCACGACAATTACATATGTAGTCATTCCAGCACTTTTGCACCGCTAGAAAAAAAGTTAGGAAAATAATAAGATTTTCTAACGGTGCGTTACCTTTTTGTAATTGCGAGAGCACAACGAGTACATATGTAGTCATTCCAGCACTTTTGCACCGCTAGAAAAAAAGTTAGGAAACTAATAAGATTTTCTAACGGTGCGTTACCTTTTTGTAATTGCGAGAGCACGACAATTACATATGTAGTCATTCTAGCACTTTTGCACCGCTAGAAAAAAAGTTAGGAAAGTAATAAGATTTTCTAACGGTGCGTTACCTTTTTGTAATTGCGAGAGCACAACAATTACATATGTAGTCATTCCAGCACTTTTGCACCGCTAGAAAAAAAGTTAGGAAAGTAATAAGACTTTCTAACGGTGCGTTACCTTTTTGTAATTGCGAGAGCACAACAATTACATATGTAGTCATTCCAGCACTTTTGCACCGCTAGAAAAAAAGTTAGGAAACTAATAAGATTTTCTAACGGTGCGTTACCTTTTTGTAATTGCGAGAGCACAACGAGTACATATGTGGTCATTCCAGCACTTTTGCACCGCTAGAAAAAAAGTTAGGAAAGTAATAAGATTTTCTAACGGTGCGTTACCTTTTTGTAATTGCGAGAGCACGACAATTACATATGTAGTCATTCCAGCACTTTTGCACCGCTAGAAAAAAAGTTACGAAACTAATAAGATTTTCTAACGGTGCGTTACCTTTTTGTAATTGCGAGAGCACGACAATTACATATGTAGTCATTCCAGCACTTTTGCACCGCTAGAAAAAAAGTTAGGAATCTAATAAGATTTTCTAACGGTGCGTTACCTTCTTGTAATTGCGAGAGCACAACAATTACATATGTAGTCATTCCAGCACTTTTGCACCGCTAGAAAAAAAGTTAGGAAAGTAATAAGACTTTCTAACGGTGCGTTACCTTTTTGTAATTGCGAGAGCACAACAATTACATATGTAGTCATTCCAGCACTTTTGCACCGCTAGAAAAAAAGTTAGGAAACTAATAAGATTTTCTAACGGTGCGTTACCTTTTTGTAATTGCGAGAGCACAACGAGTACATATGTGGTCATTCCAGCACTTTTGCACCGCTAGAAAAAAAGTTAGGAAAGTAATAAGATTTTCTAACGGTGCGTTACCTTTTTGGAACGCCGAGAGCACAACAATCACATATGTGATCATTCCAGCACTTTTGCACCGCTAGAAAAAAAGTTAGGAAACTAATAAGATTTTCTAACGGTGCGTTACCTTTTTGTAATTGCGAGAGCACGACAATTACATATGTAGTCATTCTAGCACTTTTGCACCGCTAGAAAAAAAGTTAGGAAAGTAATAAGATTTTCTAACGGGGCGTTACCTTTTTGTAATTGCGAGAGCACGACAATTACATATGTAGTCATTCCAGCACTTTTGCACCGCAAGAAAAAAAGTTAGGAAACTAATAAGATTTTCTAACGGTGCGTTACCTTTTTGTAATTGCGAGAGCACAACAATTACATATGTAGTCATTCCAGCACTTTTGCACCGCTAGAAAAAAAGTTAGGAAAGTAATAAGATTTTCTAACGGTGCGTTACCTTTTTGTAATTGCGAGAGCACAACAATTACATATGTAGTCATTCCAGCACTTTTGCACCGCTAGAAAAAAAGTTAGGAAAGTAATAAGATTTTCTAACGGTGCGTTACCTTTTTGTAATTGCGAGAGCACAACAATTACATATTTAGTCATTCCAGCACTTTTGCACCGCCAGAAAAAAAGTTAGGAAACTAATAAGATTTTCTAACGGTGCGTTACCTTTTTGTAATTGCGAGAGCACAACGAGTACATATGTGGTCATTCCAGCACTTTTGCACCGCTAGAAAAAAAGTTAGGAAAGTAATAAGATTTTCTAACGGTGCGTTACCTTTTTGGAACGCCGAGAGCACAACAATCACATATGTGATCATTCCAGCACTTTTGCACCGCTAGAAAAAAAGTTAGGAAACTAATAAGATTTTCTAACGGTGCGTTACCTTTTTGTAATGGCGAGAGCACGACAATTACATATGTAGCCATTCTAGCACTTTTGCAACGCTAGAAAAAAAGTTAGGAAAGTAATAAGATTTTCTAACGGTGCGTTACCTTTTTGTAATTGCGAGAGCACGACAATTACATATGTAGTCATTCCAGCACTTTTGCACCGCTAGAAAAAAAGTTAGGAATCTAATAAGATTTTCTAACGGTGCGTTACCTTCTTGTAATTGCGAGAGCACAACAATTACATATGTAGTCATTCCAGCACTTTTGCACCGCTAGAAAAAAAGTTAGGAAAGTAATAAGATTTTCTAACGGTGCGTTACCTTTTTGTAATTGCGAGAGCACGACAATTACATATGTAGTCATTCCAGCACTTTTGCACCGCTAGAAAAAAAGTTAGGAAACTAATAAGATTTTCTAACGGTGCGTTACCTTTTTGTAATTGCGAGAGCACAACGAGTACATATGTGGTCATTCCAGCACTTTTGCACCGCTAGAAAAAAAGTTAGGAAAGTAATAAGATTTTCTAACGGTGCGTTACCTTTTTGGAACGCCGAGAGCACAACAATCACATATGTGATCATTCCAGCACTTTTGCACCGCTAGAAAAAAAGTTAGGAAACTAATAAGATTTTCTAACGGTGCGTTACCTTTTTGTAATTGCGAGAGCACGACAATTACATATGTAGTCATTCTAGCACTTTTGCACCGCTAGAGAAAAAGTTAGGAAAGTAATAAGATTTTCTAACGGTGCGTTACCTTTTTGTAATTGCGAGAGCACGACAATTACATATGTAGTCATTCCAGCACTTTTGCACCGCAAGAAAAAAAGTTAGGAAACTAATAAGATTTTCTAACGGTGCGTTACCTTTTTGTAATTGCGAGAGCACGACAATTACATATGTAGTCATTCCAGCACTTTTGCACCGCTAGAAAAAAAGTTAGGAAAGTAATAAGATTTTCTAACGGTGCGTTACCTTTTTGTAATTGCGAGAGCACAACAATTACATATGTAGTCATTCCAGCACTTTTGCACCGCTAGAAAAAAAGTTAGGAAACTAATAAGATTTTCTAACGGTGCGTTACCTTTTTGTAATTGCGAGAGCACAACGAGTACATCTGTAGTCATTCCAGCACTTTTGCACTGCTAGAAAAAAAGTTAGGAAAGTAATAAGATTTTCTAACAGTGCGTTACCTTTTTGTAATTGCGAGAGCACGACAATTACATATGTAGTCATTTCAGCACTTTTGCACCGCTAGAAAAAAAGTTAGGAAACTAATAAGATTTTCTAACGGTGCGTTACCTTTTTGTAATTGCGAGAGCACAACAATTACATATGTAGTCATTCCAGCACTTTTGCACCGCTAGAAAAAAAGTTAGGAAAGTAATAAGATTTTCTAACGGTGCGTTACCTTTTTGTAATTGCGAGAGCACAACAATTACATATGTAGTCATTCCAGCACTTTTGCATCGCCAGAAAAAAAGTTAGGAAAGTAATAAGATTTTCTAACGGTGCGTTACCTTTTTGTAATTGCGAGAGCACAACGAGTACATATGTAGTCATTCCAGCACTTTTGCACCGCTAGAAAAAAAGTTAGGAAAGTAATAAGATTTTCTAACGGTGCGTTACCTTTTTGTAATTGCGAGAGCACAACAATTACATATGTAGTCATTCCAGCACTTTTGCACCGCTAGAAAAAAAGTTAGGAAACTAATAAGATTTTCTAACGGTGCGTTGACTTTTTAGAATTCTGAGAGCACAACAATTACATATGTAGTCATTCCAGCACTTTTGCACCGCTAGAAAAAAAGTTAGGAAACTAATAAGATTTTCTAACGGTGCGTTACCTTCTTGTAATTGCGAGAGCACAACAATTACATATGTAGTCATTCCAGCACTTTTGCACCGCCAGAAAAAAAGTTAGGAAAGTAATAAGATTTTCTAACGGTGCGTTACCTTTTTGTAATTGCGAGAGCACAACGAGTACATATGTAGTCATTCCAGCACTTTTGCACCGCTAGAAAAAAAGTTAGGAAACTAATAAGATTTTCTAACGGTGCGTTACCTTTTTGTAATTGCGAGAGCACGACAATTACATATGTAGTCATTCTAGCACTTTTGCACCGCTAGAAAAAAAGTTAGGAAAGTAATAAGATTTTCTAACGGTGCGTTACCTTTTTGTAATTGCGAGAGCACAACAATTACATATGTAGTCATTCCAGCACTTTTGCACCGCTAGAAAAAAAGTTAGGAAAGTAATAAGATTTTCTAACGGTGCGTTACCTTTTTGTAATTGCGAGAGCACAACAATTACATATGTAGTCATTCCAGCACTTTTGCACCGCTAGAAAAAAAGTTAGGAAAGTAATAAGATTTTCTAACGGTGCGTTACCTTTTTGTAATTGCGAGAGCACAACAATTACATATGTAGTCATTCCAGCACTTTTGCACCGCTAGAAAAAAAGTTAGGAAACTAATAAGATTTTCTAACGGTGCGTTACTTTTTTGTAATTGCGAGTGCACAACAATTACATATGTAGTCATTCCAGCACTTTTGCACCGCTAGAAAAAAAGTTAGGAAACTAATAAGATTTTCTAACGGTGCGTTAGCTTTTTGTAATTGCGAGAGCACAATTACATATGTAGTCATTCCAGCACTTTTGCACCGCTAGAAAAAAAGTTAGGAAACTAATAAGATTTTCTAACGGTGCGTTAGCTTTTTGTAATTGCGAGAGCACAATTACATATGTAGTCATTCCAGCACTTTTGCACCGCTAGAAAAAAAGTTAGGAAACTAATAAGATTTTCTAACGGTGCGTTACCTTTTTGTAATTGCGAGAGCACAACGAGTACATATGTGGTCATTCCAGCACTTTTGCACCGCTAGAAAAAAAGTTAGGAAAGTAATAAGATTTTCTAACGGTGCGTTACCTTTTTGGAACGCCGAGAGCACAACAATCACATATGTGATCATTCCAGCACTTTTGCACCGCTAGAAAAAAAGTTAGGAAACTAATAAGATTTTCTAACGGTGCGTTACCTTTTTGTAATTGCGAGAGCACGACAATTACATATGTAGTCATTCTAGCACTTTTGCACCGCTAGAAAAAAAGTTAGGAAAGTAATAAGATTTTCTAACGGTGCGTTACCTTTTTGTAATTGCGAGAGCACAACAATTACATATGTAGTCATTCCAGCACTTTTGCACCGCTAGAAAAAAAGTTAGGAAACTAATAAGATTTTCTAACGGTGCGTTACCTTTTTGTAATTGCGAGTGCACAACAATTACATATGTAGTCATTCCAGCACTTTTGCACCGCTAGAAAAAAAGTTAGGAAACTAATAAGATTTTCTAACGGTGCGTTAGCTTTTTGTAATTGCGAGAGCACAATTACATATGTAGTCATTCCAGCACTTTTGCACCGCTAGAAAAAAAGTTAGGAAACTAATAAGATTTTCTAACGGTGCGTTAGCTTTTTGTAATTGCGAGAGCACAATTACATATGTAGTCATTCCAGCACTTTTGCACCGCTAGAAAAAAAGTTAGGAAACTAATAAGATTTTCTAACGGTGCGTTACCTTTTTGTAATTGCGAGAGCACAACGAGTACATATGTGGTCATTCCAGCACTTTTGCACCGCTAGAAAAAAAGTTAGGAAAGTAATAAGATTTTCTAACGGTGCGTTACCTTTTTGGAACGCCGAGAGCACAACAATCACATATGTGATCATTCCAGCACTTTTGCACCGCTAGAAAAAAAGTTAGGAAACTAATAAGATTTTCTAACGGTGCGTTACCTTTTTGTAATTGCGAGAGCACGACAATTACATATGTAGTCATTCTAGCACTTTTGCACCGCTAGAAAAAAAGTTAGGAAAGTAATAAGATTTTCTAACGGGGCGTTACCTTTTTGTAATTGCGAGAGCACGACAATTACATATGTAGTCATTCCAGCACTTTTGCACCGCAAGAAAAAAAGTTAGGAAACTAATAAGATTTTCTAACGGTGCGTTACCTTTTTGTAATTGCGAGAGCACAACAATTACATATGTAGTCATTCCAGCACTTTTGCACCGCTAGAAAAAAAGTTAGGAAAGTAATAAGATTTTCTAACGGTGCGTTACCTTTTTGTAATTGCGAGAGCACAACAATTACATATGTAGTCATTCCAGCACTTTTGCACCGCTAGAAAAAAAGTTAGGAAAGTAATAAGATTTTCTAACGGTGCGTTACCTTTTTGTAATTGCGAGAGCACAACAATTACATATTTAGTCATTCCAGCACTTTTGCACCGCCAGAAAAAAAGTTAGGAAACTAATAAGATTTTCTAACGGTGCGTTACCTTTTTGTAATTGCGAGAGCACAACGAGTACATATGTGGTCATTCCAGCACTTTTGCACCGCTAGAAAAAAAGTTAGGAAAGTAATAAGATTTTCTAACGGTGCGTTACCTTTTTGGAACGCCGAGAGCACAACAATCACATATGTGATCATTCCAGCACTTTTGCACCGCTAGAAAAAAAGTTAGGAAACTAATAAGATTTTCTAACGGTGCGTTACCTTTTTGTAATTGCGAGAGCACGACAATTACATATGTAGCCATTCTAGCACTTTTGCAACGCTAGAAAAAAAGTTAGGAAAGTAATAAGATTTTCTAACGGTGCGTTACCTTTTTGTAATTGCGAGAGCACGACAATTACATATGTAGTCATTCCAGCACTTTTGCACCGCTAGAAAAAAAGTTAGGAATCTAATAAGATTTTCTAACGGTGCGTTACCTTCTTGTAATTGCGAGAGCACAACAATTACATATGTAGTCATTCCAGCACTTTTGCACCGCTAGAAAAAAAGTTAGGAAAGTAATAAGATTTTCTAACGGTGCGTTACCTTTTTGTAATTGCGAGAGCACGACAATTACATATGTAGTCATTCCAGCACTTTTGCACCGCTAGAAAAAAAGTTAGGAAACTAATAAGATTTTCTAACGGTGCGTTACCTTTTTGTAATTGCGAGAGCACAACGAGTACATATGTGGTCATTCCAGCACTTTTGCACCGCTAGAAAAAAAGTTAGGAAAGTAATAAGATTTTCTAACGGTGCGTTACCTTTTTGGAACGCCGAGAGCACAACAATCACATATGTGATCATTCCAGCACTTTTGCACCGCTAGAAAAAAAGTTAGGAAACTAATAAGATTTTCTAACGGTGCGTTACCTTTTTGTAATTGCGAGAGCACGACAATTACATATGTAGTCATTCTAGCACTTTTGCACCGCTAGAGAAAAAGTTAGGAAAGTAATAAGATTTTCTAACGGTGCGTTACCTTTTTGTAATTGCGAGAGCACGACAATTACATATGTAGTCATTCCAGCACTTTTGCACCGCAAGAAAAAAAGTTAGGAAACTAATAAGATTTTCTAACGGTGCGTTACCTTTTTGTAATTGCGAGAGCACGACAATTACATATGTAGTCATTCCAGCACTTTTGCACCGCTAGAAAAAAAGTTAGGAAAGTAATAAGATTTTCTAACGGTGCGTTACCTTTTTGTAATTGCGAGAGCACAACAATTACATATGTAGTCATTCCAGCACTTTTGCACCGCTAGAAAAAAAGTTAGGAAACTAATAAGATTTTCTAACGGTGCGTTACCTTTTTGTAATTGCGAGAGCACAACGAGTACATCTGTAGTCATTCCAGCACTTTTGCACTGCTAGAAAAAAAGTTAGGAAAGTAATAAGATTTTCTAACAGTGCGTTACCTTTTTGTAATTGCGAGAGCACGACAATTACATATGTAGTCATTTCAGCACTTTTGCACCGCTAGAAAAAAAGTTAGGAAACTAATAAGATTTTCTAACGGTGCGTTACCTTTTTGTAATTGCGAGAGCACAACAATTACATATGTAGTCATTCCAGCACTTTTGCACCGCTAGAAAAAAAGTTAGGAAAGTAATAAGATTTTCTAACGGTGCGTTACCTTTTTGTAATTGCGAGAGCACAACAATTACATATGTAGTCATTCCAGCACTTTTGCATCGCCAGAAAAAAAGTTAGGAAAGTAATAAGATTTTCTAACGGTGCGTTACCTTTTTGTAATTGCGAGAGCACAACGAGTACATATGTAGTCATTCCAGCACTTTTGCACCGCTAGAAAAAAAGTTAGGAAAGTAATAAGATTTTCTAACGGTGCGTTACCTTTTTGTAATTGCGAGAGCACAACAATTACATATGTAGTCATTCCAGCACTTTTGCACCGCTAGAAAAAAAGTTAGGAAACTAATAAGATTTTCTAACGGTGCGTTGACTTTTTAGAATTCTGAGAGCACAACAATTACATATGTAGTCATTCCAGCACTTTTGCACCGCTAGAAAAAAAGTTAGGAAACTAATAAGATTTTCTAACGGTGCGTTACCTTCTTGTAATTGCGAGAGCACAACAATTACATATGTAGTCATTCCAGCACTTTTGCACCGCCAGAAAAAAAGTTAGGAAAGTAATAAGATTTTCTAACGGTGCGTTACCTTTTTGTAATTGCGAGAGCACAACGAGTACATATGTAGTCATTCCAGCACTTTTGCACCGCTAGAAAAAAAGTTAGGAAACTAATAAGATTTTCTAACGGTGCGTTACCTTTTTGTAATTGCGAGAGCACGACAATTACATATGTAGTCATTCTAGCACTTTTGCACCGCTAGAAAAAAAGTTAGGAAAGTAATAAGATTTTCTAACGGTGCGTTACCTTTTTGTAATTGCGAGAGCACAACAATTACATATGTAGTCATTCCAGCACTTTTGCACCGCTAGAAAAAAAGTTAGGAAAGTAATAAGATTTTCTAACGGTGCGTTACCTTTTTGTAATTGCGAGAGCACAACAATTACATATGTAGTCATTCCAGCACTTTTGCACCGCTAGAAAAAAAGTTAGGAAAGTAATAAGATTTTCTAACGGTGCGTTACCTTTTTGTAATTGCGAGAGCACAACAATTACATATGTAGTCATTCCAGCACTTTTGCACCGCTAGAAAAAAAGTTAGGAAACTAATAAGATTTTCTAACGGTGCGTTACCTTTTTGTAATTGCGAGTGCACAACAATTACATATGTAGTCATTCCAGCACTTTTGCACCGCTAGAAAAAAAGTTAGGAAACTAATAAGATTTTCTAACGGTGCGTTAGCTTTTTGTAATTGCGAGAGCACAATTACATATGTAGTCATTCCAGCACTTTTGCACCGCTAGAAAAAAAGTTAGGAAACTAATAAGATTTTCTAACGGTGCGTTAGCTTTTTGTAATTGCGAGAGCACAATTACATATGTAGTCATTCCAGCACTTTTGCACCGCTAGAAAAAAAGTTAGGAAACTAATAAGATTTTCTAACGGTGCGTTACCTTTTTGTAATTGCGAGAGCACAACGAGTACATATGTGGTCATTCCAGCACTTTTGCACCGCTAGAAAAAAAGTTAGGAAAGTAATAAGATTTTCTAACGGTGCGTTACCTTTTTGGAACGCCGAGAGCACAACAATCACATATGTGATCATTCCAGCACTTTTGCACCGCTAGAAAAAAAGTTAGGAAACTAATAAGATTTTCTAACGGTGCGTTACCTTTTTGTAATTGCGAGAGCACGACAATTACATATGTAGTCATTCTAGCACTTTTGCACCGCTAGAAAAAAAGTTAGGAAAGTAATAAGATTTTCTAACGGTGCGTTACCTTTTTGTAATTGCGAGAGCACAACAATTACATATGTAGTCATTCCAGCACTTTTGCACCGCTAGAAAAAAAGTTAGGAAACTAATAAGATTTTCTAACGGTGCGTTACCTTTTTGTAATTGCGAGTGCACAACAATTACATATGTAGTCATTCCAGCACTTTTGCACCGCTAGAAAAAAAGTTAGGAAACTAATAAGATTTTCTAACGGTGCGTTAGCTTTTTGTAATTGCGAGAGCACAATTACATATGTAGTCATTCCAGCACTTTTGCACCGCTAGAAAAAAAGTTAGGAAACTAATAAGATTTTCTAACGGTGCGTTAGCTTTTTGTAATTGCGAGAGCACAATTACATATGTAGTCATTCCAGCACTTTTGCACCGCTAGAAAAAAAGTTAGGAAACTAATAAGATTTTCTAACGGTGCGTTACCTTTTTGTAATTGCGAGAGCACAACGAGTACATATGTGGTCATTCCAGCACTTTTGCACCGCTAGAAAAAAAGTTAGGAAAGTAATAAGATTTTCTAACGGTGCGTTACCTTTTTGGAACGCCGAGAGCACAACAATCACATATGTGATCATTCCAGCACTTTTGCACCGCTAGAAAAAAAGTTAGGAAACTAATAAGATTTTCTAACGGTGCGTTACCTTTTTGTAATTGCGAGAGCACGACAATTACATATGTAGTCATTCTAGCACTTTTGCACCGCTAGAGAAAAAGTTAGGAAAGTAATAAGATTTTCTAACGGTGCGTTACCTTTTTGTAATTGCGAGAGCACGACAATTACATATGTAGTCATTCCAGCACTTTTGCACCGCAAGAAAAAAAGTTAGGAAACTAATAAGATTTTCTAACGGTGCGTTACCTTTTTGTAATTGCGAGAGCACGACAATTACATATGTAGTCATTCCAGCACTTTTGCACCGCTAGAAAAAAAGTTAGGAAAGTAATAAGATTTTCTAACGGTGCGTTACCTTTTTGTAATTGCGAGAGCACAACAATTACATATGTAGTCATTCCAGCACTTTTGCACCGCTAGAAAAAAAGTTAGGAAACTAATAAGATTTTCTAACGGTGCGTTACCTTTTTGTAATTGCGAGAGCACAACGAGTACATCTGTAGTCATTCCAGCACTTTTGCACTGCTAGAAAAAAAGTTAGGAAAGTAATAAGATTTTCTAACAGTGCGTTACCTTTTTGTAATTGCGAGAGCACGACAATTACATATGTAGTCATTTCAGCACTTTTGCACCGCTAGAAAAAAAGTTAGGAAACTAATAAGATTTTCTAACGGTGCGTTACCTTTTTGTAATTGCGAGAGCACAACAATTACATATGTAGTCATTCCAGCACTTTTGCACCGCTAGAAAAAAAGTTAGGAAAGTAATAAGATTTTCTAACGGTGCGTTACCTTTTTGTAATTGCGAGAGCACAACAATTACATATGTAGTCATTCCAGCACTTTTGCATCGCCAGAAAAAAAGTTAGGAAAGTAATAAGATTTTCTAACGGTGCGTTACCTTTTTGTAATTGCGAGAGCACAACGAGTACATATGTAGTCATTCCAGCACTTTTGCACCGCTAGAAAAAAAGTTAGGAAAGTAATAAGATTTTCTAACGGTGCGTTACCTTTTTGTAATTGCGAGAGCACAACAATTACATATGTAGTCATTCCAGCACTTTTGCACCGCTAGAAAAAAAGTTAGGAAACTAATAAGATTTTCTAACGGTGCGTTGACTTTTTAGAATTCTGAGAGCACAACAATTACATATGTAGTCATTCCAGCACTTTTGCACCGCTAGAAAAAAAGTTAGGAAACTAATAAGATTTTCTAACGGTGCGTTACCTTCTTGTAATTGCGAGAGCACAACAATTACATATGTAGTCATTCCAGCACTTTTGCACCGCCAGAAAAAAAGTTAGGAAAGTAATAAGATTTTCTAACGGTGCGTTACCTTTTTGTAATTGCGAGAGCACAACGAGTACATATGTAGTCATTCCAGCACTTTTGCACCGCTAGAAAAAAAGTTAGGAAACTAATAAGATTTTCTAACGGTGCGTTAGCTTTTTGTAATTGCGAGAGCACAATTACATATGTAGTCATTCCAGCACTTTTGCACCGCTAGAAAAAAAGTTAGGAAACTAATAAGATTTTCTAACGGTGCGTTAGCTTTTTGTAATTGCGAGAGCACAATTACATATGTAGTCATTCCAGCACTTTTGCACCGCTAGAAAAAAAGTTAGGAAACTAATAAGATTTTCTAACGGTGCGTTACCTTTTTGTAATTGCGAGAGCACAACGAGTACATATGTGGTCATTCCAGCACTTTTGCACCGCTAGAAAAAAAGTTAGGAAAGTAATAAGATTTTCTAACGGTGCGTTACCTTTTTGGAACGCCGAGAGCACAACAATCACATATGTGATCATTCCAGCACTTTTGCACCGCTAGAAAAAAAGTTAGGAAACTAATAAGATTTTCTAACGGTGCGTTACCTTTTTGTAATTGCGAGAGCACGACAATTACATATGTAGTCATTCTAGCACTTTTGCACCGCTAGAGAAAAAGTTAGGAAAGTAATAAGATTTTCTAACGGTGCGTTACCTTTTTGTAATTGCGAGAGCACGACAATTACATATGTAGTCATTCCAGCACTTTTGCACCGCAAGAAAAAAAGTTAGGAAACTAATAAGATTTTCTAACGGTGCGTTACCTTTTTGTAATTGCGAGAGCACGACAATTACATATGTAGTCATTCCAGCACTTTTGCACCGCTAGAAAAAAAGTTAGGAAAGTAATAAGATTTTCTAACGGTGCGTTACCTTTTTGTAATTGCGAGAGCACAACAATTACATATGTAGTCATTCCAGCACTTTTGCACCGCTAGAAAAAAAGTTAGGAAACTAATAAGATTTTCTAACGGTGCGTTACCTTTTTGTAATTGCGAGAGCACAACGAGTACATCTGTAGTCATTCCAGCACTTTTGCACTGCTAGAAAAAAAGTTAGGAAAGTAATAAGATTTTCTAACAGTGCGTTACCTTTTTGTAATTGCGAGAGCACGACAATTACATATGTAGTCATTTCAGCACTTTTGCACCGCTAGAAAAAAAGTTAGGAAACTAATAAGATTTTCTAACGGTGCGTTACCTTTTTGTAATTGCGAGAGCACAACAATTACATATGTAGTCATTCCAGCACTTTTGCACCGCTAGAAAAAAAGTTAGGAAAGTAATAAGATTTTCTAACGGTGCGTTACCTTTTTGTAATTGCGAGAGCACAACAATTACATATGTAGTCATTCCAGCACTTTTGCATCGCCAGAAAAAAAGTTAGGAAAGTAATAAGATTTTCTAACGGTGCGTTACCTTTTTGTAATTGCGAGAGCACAACGAGTACATATGTAGTCATTCCAGCACTTTTGCACCGCTAGAAAAAAAGTTAGGAAAGTAATAAGATTTTCTAACGGTGCGTTACCTTTTTGTAATTGCGAGAGCACAACAATTACATATGTAGTCATTCCAGCACTTTTGCACCGCTAGAAAAAAAGTTAGGAAACTAATAAGATTTTCTAACGGTGCGTTGACTTTTTAGAATTCTGAGAGCACAACAATTACATATGTAGTCATTCCAGCACTTTTGCACCGCTAGAAAAAAAGTTAGGAAACTAATAAGATTTTCTAACGGTGCGTTACCTTCTTGTAATTGCGAGAGCACAACAATTACATATGTAGTCATTCCAGCACTTTTGCACCGCCAGAAAAAAAGTTAGGAAAGTAATAAGATTTTCTAACGGTGCGTTACCTTTTTGTAATTGCGAGAGCACAACGAGTACATATGTAGTCATTCCAGCACTTTTGCACCGCTAGAAAAAAAGTTAGGAAACTAATAAGATTTTCTAACGGTGCGTTACCTTTTTGTAATTGCGAGAGCACGACAATTACATATGTAGTCATTCTAGCACTTTTGCACCGCTAGAAAAAAAGTTAGGAAAGTAATAAGATTTTCTAACGGTGCGTTACCTTTTTGTAATTGCGAGAGCACAACAATTACATATGTAGTCATTCCAGCACTTTTGCACCGCTAGAAAAAAAGTTAGGAAAGTAATAAGATTTTCTAACGGTGCGTTACCTTTTTGTAATTGCGAGAGCACAACAATTACATATGTAGTCATTCCAGCACTTTTGCACCGCTAGAAAAAAAGTTAGGAAAGTAATAAGATTTTCTAACGGTGCGTTACCTTTTTGTAATTGCGAGAGCACAACAATTACATATGTAGTCATTCCAGCACTTTTGCACCGCTAGAAAAAAAGTTAGGAAACTAATAAGATTTTCTAACGGTGCGTTACCTTTTTGTAATTGCGAGTGCACAACAATTACATATGTAGTCATTCCAGCACTTTTGCACCGCTAGAAAAAAAGTTAGGAAACTAATAAGATTTTCTAACGGTGCGTTAGCTTTTTGTAATTGCGAGAGCACAATTACATATGTAGTCATTCCAGCACTTTTGCACCGCTAGAAAAAAAGTTAGGAAACTAATAAGATTTTCTAACGGTGCGTTAGCTTTTTGTAATTGCGAGAGCACAATTACATATGTAGTCATTCCAGCACTTTTGCACCGCTAGAAAAAAAGTTAGGAAAGTAATAAGATTTTCTAACGGTGCGTTACCTTTTTGTAATTGCGAGAGCACAACGAGTACATCTGTAGTCATTCCAGCACTTTTGCACTGCTAGAAAAAAAGTTAGGAAAGTAATAAGATTTTCTAACGGTGCGTTACCTTTTTGTAATTGCGAGAGCACAACGAGTACATATGTAGTCATTGCGAGAGCACAACAATTACATATGTAGTCATTCCAGCACTTTTGCACCGCTAGAAAAAAAGTTAGGAAACTAATAAGATTTTCTAACGGTGCGTTACCTTTTTGTAATTGCGAGAGCACAACGAGTACATCTGTAGTCATTCCAGCACTTTTGCACTGCTAGAAAAAAAGTTAGGAAAGTAATAAGATTTTCTAACGGTGCGTTACCTTTTTGTAATTGCGAGAGCACGACAATTACATATGTAGTCATTCCAGCACTTTTGCACCGCTAGAAAAAAAGTTAGGAAACTAATAAGATTTTCTAACGGTGCGTTACCTTTTTGTAATTGCGAGAGCACAATTACATATGTAGTCATTCCAGCACTTTTGCACCGCTAGAAAAAAAGTTAGGAAACTAATAAGATTTTCTAACGGTGCGTTACCTTTTTGTAATTGCGAGAGCACAACAATTACATATGTAGTCATTCCAGCACTTTTGCACCGCTAGAAAAAAAGTTAGGAAAGTAATAAGATTTTCTAACGGTGCGTTACCTTTTTGTATTTGCGAGAGCACAACGAGTACATAAGTAGTCATTCCAGCACTTTTGCACCGCTAGAAAAAAAGTTAGGAAACTAATAAGATTTTCTAACGGTGCGTTGACTTTTAAAATTCTGAGAGCACAACAATTACATATGTAGTCATTCCAGCACTTTTGCACCGCTAGAAAAAAAGTTAGGAAAGTAATAAGATTTTCTAACGGTGCGTTACCTTTTTGTAATTGCGAGAGCACAACAATTACATATGTAGTCATTCCAGCACTTTTGCACCGCTAGAAAAAAAGTTAGGAAACTAATAAGATTTTCTAACGGTGCGTTGACTTTTTAGAATTCTGAGAGCACAACAATTACATATGTAGTCATTCCAGCACTTTTGCACCGCTAGAAAAAAAGTTAGGAAACTAATAAGATTTTCTAACGGTGCGTTACCTTCTTGTAATTGCGAGAGCACAACAATTACATATGTAGTCATTCCAGCACTTTTGCACCGCCAGAAAAAAAGTTAGGAAAGTAATAAGATTTTCTAACGGTGCGTTACCTTTTTGTAATTGCGAGAGCACAACGAGTACATATGTAGTCATTCCAGCACTTTTGCACCGCCAGAAAAAAAGTTAGGAAACTAATAAGATTTTCTAACGGTGCGATACCTTTTTGTAATTGCGAGAGCACGACAATTACATATGTAGTCATTCCAGCACTTTTGCACCGCTAGAAAAAAAGTTAGGAAACTAATAAGATTTTCTAACGGTGCGTTACCTTTTTGTAATTGCGAGAGCACGACAATTACATATGTAGTCATTCTAGCACTTTTGCACCGCTAGAAAAAAAGTTAGGAAAGTAATAAGATTTTCTAACGGTGCGTTACCTTTTTGTAATTGCGAGAGCACAACGAGTACATCTGTAGTCATTCCAGCACTTTTGCACTGCTAGAAAAAAAGTTAGGAAACTAATAAGATTTTCTAACGGTGCGTTACCTTTTTGTAATTGCGAGAGCACAACAATTACATATGTAGTCATTCCAGCACTTTTGCACCGCTAGAAAAAAAGTTAGGAAACTAATAAGATTTTCTAACGGTGCGTTACCTTTTTGTAATTGCGAGAGCACAACGAGTACATCTGTAGTCATTCCAGCACTTTTGCACTGCTAGAAAAAAAGTTAGGAAAGTAATAAGATTTTCTAACGGTGCGTTACCTTTTTGTAATTGCGAGAGCACGACAATTACATATGTAGTCATTCCAGCACTTTTGCACCGCTAGAAAAAAAGTTAGGAAACTAATAAGATTTTCTAACGGTGCGTTACCTTTTTGTAATTGCGAGAGCACAACAATTACATATGTAGTCATTCCAGCACTTTTGCATCGCCAGAAAAAAAGTTAGGAAAGTAATAAGATTTTCTAACGGTGCGTTACCTTTTTGTAATTGCGAGAGCACAACGAGTACATATGTAGTCATTCCAGCACTTTTGCACCGCTAGAAAAAAAGTTAGGAAAGTAATAAGATTTTCTAACGGTGCGTTACCTTTTTGTAATTGCGAGAGCACAACGAGTACATATGTAGTCATTCCAGCACTTTTGCACCGCTAGAAAAAAAGTTAGGAAACTAATAAGATTTTCTAACGGTGCGTTGACTTTTTAGAATTCTGAGAGCACAACAATTACATATGTAGTCATTCCAGCACTTTTGCACTGCTAGAAAAAAAGTTAGGAAACTAATAAGATTTTCTAACGGTGCGTTACCTTCTTGTAATTGCGAGAGCACAACAATTACATATGTAGTCATTCCAGCACTTTTGCACCGCTAGAAAAAAAGTTAGGAAAATAATAAGATTTTCTAACGGTGCGTTACCTTTTTGTAATTGCGAGAGCACAACGAGTACACATGTAGTCATTCCAGCACTTTTGCACCGCTAGAAAAAAAGTTAGGAAAGTAATAAGATTTTCTAACGGTGCGTTACCTTTTTGGAACGCCGAGAGCACAACAATCACATATGTGATCATTCCAGCACTTTTGCACCGCTAGAAAAAAAGTTAGGAAAGTAATAAGATTTTCTAACGGTGCGTTACCTTTTTGGAACGCCGAGAGCACAACAATCACATATGTGACCATTCCAGCACTTTTGCACCGCTAGAAAAAAAGTTAGGAAACTAATAAGATTTTCTAACGGTGCGTTACCTTTTTGTAATTGCGAGAGCACAACAATTACATATGTAGTCATTCCAGCACTTTTGCACCGCTAGAAAAAAAGTTAGGAAAATAATAAGATTTTCTAACGGTGCGTTACCTTTTTGTAATTGCGAGAGCACAACGAGTACAAATGTAGTCATTCCAGCACTTTTGCACCGCTAGAAAAAAAGTTAGGAAAGTAATAAGATTTTCTCACGGTGCGTTACCTTTTTGTAATTGCGAGAGCACGACAATTACATATGTAGTCATTCCAGCACTTTTGCACCGCTAGAAAAAAAGTTAGGAAAGTAATAAGATTTTCTAACGGTGCGTTACCTTTTTGTAATTGCGAGAGCACGACAATTACATATGTAGTCATTCCAGCACTTTTGCACCGCTAGAAAAAAAGTTAGGAAAATAATAAGATTTTCTAACGGTGCGTTACCTTTTTGTAATTGCGAGAGCACAACGAGTACATATGTAGTCATTCCAGCACTTTTGCACCGCTAGAAAAAAAGTTAGGAAACTAATAAGATTTTCTAACGGTGCGTTACCTTTTTGTAATTGCGAGAGCACGACAATTACATATGTAGTCATTCTAGCACTTTTGCACCGCTAGAAAAAAAGTTAGGAAAGTAATAAGATTTTCTAACGGTGCGTTACCTTTTTGTAATTGCGAGAGCACAACAATTACATATGTAGTCATTCCAGCACTTTTGCACCGCTAGAAAAAAAGTTAGGAAAGTAATAAGATTTTCTAACGGTGCGTTACCTTTTTGTAATTGCGAGAGCACAACAATTACATATGTAGTCATTCCAGCACTTTTGCACCGCTAGAAAAAAAGTTAGGAAACTAATAAGATTTTCTAACGGTGCGTTAGCTTTTTGTAATTGCGAGAGCACAACAATTACATATGTAGTCATTCCAGCACTTTTGCACCGCTAGAAAAAAAGTTAGGAAACTAATAAGATTTTCTAACGGTGCGTTACCTTTTTGTAATTGCGAGAGCACAACGAGTACATCTGTAGTCATTCCAGCACTTTTGCACTGCTAGAAAAAAAGTTAGGAAAGTAATAAGATTTTCTAACGGTGCGTTACCTTTTTGTAATTGCGAGAGCACAACGAGTACATCTGTAGTCATTCCAGCACTTTTGCACTGCTAGAAAAAAAGTTAGGAAAGTAATAAGATTTTCTAACGGTGCGTTACCTTTTTGTAATTGCGAGAGCACGACAATTACATATGTAGTCATTCCAGCACTTTTGCACCGCTAGAAAAAAAGTTAGGAAACTAATAAGATTTTCTAACGGTGCGTTACCTTTTTGTAATTGCGAGAGCACAACAATTACATATGTAGTCATTCCAGCACTTTTGCACCGCTAGAAAAAAAGTTAGGAAACTAATAAGATTTTCTAACGGTGCGTTACCTTTTTGTAATTGCGAGAGCACAACAATTACATATGTAGTCATTCCAGCACTTTTGCATCGCCAGAAAAAAAGTTAGGAAAGTAATAAGATTTTCTAACGGTGCGTTACCTTTTTGTAATTGCGAGAGCACAACAATTACATATGTAGTCATTCCAGCACTTTTGCACCGCTAGAAAAAAAGTTAGGAAAATAATAAGATTTTCTAACGGTGCGTTACCTTTTTGTAATTGCGAGAGCACAACGAGTACATATGTAGTCATTCCAGCACTTTTGCACCGCTAGAAAAAAAGTTAGGAAACTAATAAGATTTTCTAACGGTGCGTTACCTTTTTGTAATTGCGAGAGCACGACAATTACATATGTAGTCATTCTAGCACTTTTGCACCGCTAGAAAAAAAGTTAGGAAAGTAATAAGATTTTCTAACGGTGCGTTACCTTTTTGTAATTGCGAGAGCACAACGAGTACACATGTAGTCATTCCAGCACTTTTGCACCGCTAGAAAAAAAGTTAGGAAAGTAATAAGATTTTCTAACGGTGCGTTACCTTTTTGGAACGCCGAGAGCACAACAATCACATATGTGATCATTCCAGCACTTTTGCACCGCTAGAAAAAAAGTTAGGAAAGTAATAAGATTTTCTAACGGTGCGTTACCTTTTTGGAACGCCGAGAGCACAACAATCACATATGTGACCATTCCAGCACTTTTGCACCGCTAGAAAAAAAGTTAGGAAACTAATAAGATTTTCTAACGGTGCGTTACCTTTTTGTAATTGCGAGAGCACAACAATTACATATGTAGTCATTCCAGCACTTTTGCACCGCTAGAAAAAAAGTTAGGAAAATAATAAGATTTTCTAACGGTGCGTTGACTTTTTAGAATTCTGAGAGCACAACAATTACATATGTAGTCATTCCAGCACTTTTGCACCGCTAGAAAAAAAGTTAGGAAACTAATAAGATTTTCTAACGGTGCGTTACCTTTTTGTAATTGCGAGAGCACAACAATTACATATGTAGTCATTCCAGCACTTTTGCACCGCTAGAAAAAAAGTTAGGAAACTAATAAGATTTTCTAACGGTGCGTTGACTTTTTAGAATTCTGAGAGCACAACAATTACATATGTAGTCATTCCAGCACTTTTGCACCGCTAGAAAAAAAGTTAGGAAACTAATAAGATTTTCTAACGGTGCGTTACCTTCTTGTAATTGCGAGAGCACAACAATTACATATGTAGTCATTCCAGCACTTTTGCACCGCTAGAAAAAAAGTTAGGAAAATAATAAGATTTTCTAACGGTGCGTTACCTTTTTGTAATTGCGAGAGCACAACGAGTACACATGTAGTCATTCCAGCACTTTTGCACCGCTAGAAAAAAAGTTAGGAAAGTAATAAGATTTTCTAACGGTGCGTTACCTTTTTGGAACGCCGAGAGCACAACAATCACATATGCGATCATTCCAGCACTTTTGCACCGCTAGAAAAAAAGTTAGGAAAGTAATAAGATTTTCTAACGGTGCGTTACCTTTTTGGAACGCCGAGAGCACAACAATCACATATGTGACCATTCCAGCACTTTTGCACCGCTAGAAAAAAAGTTAGGAAACTAATAAGATTTTCTAACGGTGCGTTACCTTTTTGTAATTGCGAGAGCACAACAATTACATATGTAGTCATTCCAGCACTTTTGCACCGCTAGAAAAAAAGTTAGGAAAATAATAAGATTTTCTAACGGTGCGTTACCTTTTTGTAATTGCGAGAGCACAACGAGTACATATGTAGTCATTCCAGCACTTTTGCACCGCTAGAAAAAAAGTTAGGAAAGTAATAAGATTTTCTCACGGTGCGTTACCTTTTTGTAATTGCGAGAGCACGACAATTACATATGTAGTCATTCCAGCACTTTTGCACCGCTAGAAAAAAAGTTAGGAAAGTAATAAGATTTTCTAACGGTGCGTTACCTTTTTGTAATTGCGAGAGCACGACAATTACATATGTAGTCATTCCAGCACTTTTGCACCGCTAGAAAAAAAGTTAGGAAAATAATAAGATTTTCTAACGGTGCGTTACCTTTTTGTAATTGCGAGAGCACAACGAGTACATATGTAGTCATTCCAGCACTTTTGCACCGCTAGAAAAAAAGTTAGGAAACTAATAAGATTTTCTAACGGTGCGTTACCTTTTTGTAATTGCGAGAGCACGACAATTACATATGTAGTCATTCTAGCACTTTTGCACCGCTAGAAAAAAAAGTTAGGAAAGTAATAAGATTTTCTAACGGTGCGTTACCTTTTTGTAATTGCGAGAGCACAACAATTACATATGTAGTCATTCCAGCACTTTTGCACCGCTAGAAAAAAAGTTAGGAAAGTAATAAGATTTTCTAACGGTGCGTTACCTTTTTGTAATTGCGAGAGCACAACAATTACATATGTAGTCATTCCAGCACTTTTGCACCGCTAGAAAAAAAGTTAGGAAAGTAATAAGATTTTCTAACGGTGCGTTACCTTTTTGTAATTGCGAGAGCACAACGAGTACACATGTAGTCATTCCAGCACTTTTGCACCGCTAGAAAAAAAGTTAGGAAAGTAATAAGATTTTCTAACGGTGCGTTACCTTTTTGGAACGCCGAAAGCACAACAATCACATATGTGATCATTCCAGCACTTTTGCACCGCTAGAAAAAACGTTAGGAAAATAATAAGATTTTCTAACGGTGCGTTACCTTTTTGTAATTGCGAGAGCACAACGAGTACATATGTAGTCATTCCAGCACTTTTGCACCGCTAGAAAAAAAGTTAGGAAACTAATAAGATTTTCTAACGGTGCGTTACCTTTTTGTAATTGCGAGAGCACGACAATTACATATGTAGTCATTCTAGCACTTTTGCACCGCTAGAAAAAAAGTTAGGAAAGTAATAAGATTTTCTAACGGTGCGTTACCTTTTTGTAATTGCGAGAGCACGACAATTACATATGTAGTCATTCCAGCACTTTTGCACCGCTAGAAAAAAAGTTAGGAAAGTAATAAGATTTTCTAACGGTGCGTTACCTTTTTGTAATTGCGAGAGCACAACAATTACATATGTAGTCATTCCAGCACTTTTGCACCGCTAGAAAAAAAGTTAGGAAAGTAATAAGATTTTCTAACGGTGCGTTACCTTTTTGTAATTGCGAGAGCACAACAATTACATATGTAGTCATTCCAGCACTTTTGCACCGCTAGAAAAAAAGTTAGGAAACTAATAAGATTTTCTAACGGTGCGTTACCTTTTTGTAATTGCGAGTGCACAACAATTACATATGTAGTCATTCCAGCACTTTTGCACCGCTAGAAAAAAAGTTAGGAAACTAATAAGATTTTCTAACGGTGCGTTAGCTTTTTGTAATTGCGAGAGCACAACAATTACATATGTAGTCATTCCAGCACTTTTGCACCGCTAGAAAAAAAGTTAGGAAACTAATAAGATTTTCTAACGGTGCGTTACCTTTTTGTAATTGCGAGAGCACAACGAGTACATCTGTAGTCATTCCAGCACTTTTGCACTGCTAGAAAAAAAGTTAGGAAAGTAATAAGATTTTCTAACGGTGCGTTACCTTTTTGTAATTGCGAGAGCACAACGAGTACATCTGTAGTCATTCCAGCACTTTTGCACTGCTAGAAAAAAAGTTAGGAAAGTAATAAGATTTTCTAACGGTGCGTTACCTTTTTGTAATTGCGAGAGCACGACAATTACATGTGTAGTCATTCCAGCACTTTTGCACCGCTAGAAAAAAAGTTAGGAAACTAATAAGATTTTCTAACGGTGCGTTACCTTTTTGTAATTGCGAGAGCACAACAATTACATATGTAGTCATTCCAGCACTTTTGCACCGCTAGAAAAAAAGTTAGGAAACTAATAAGATTTTCTAACGGTGCGTTACCTTTTTGTAATTGCGAGAGCACAACAATTACATATGTAGTCATTCCAGCACTTTTGCATCGCCAGAAAAAAAGTTAGGAAAGTAATAAGATTTTCTAACGGTGCGTTACCTTTTTGTAATTGCGAGAGCACAACAATTACATATGTAGTCATTCCAGCACTTTTGCACCGCTAGAAAAAAAGTTAGGAAAGTAATAAGATTTTCTAACGGTGCGTTACCTTTTTGTAATTGCGAGAGCACAACGAGTACATATGTAGTCATTCCAGCACTTTTGCACCGCTAGAAAAAAAGTTAGGAAAGTAATAAGATTTTCTAACGGTGCGTTACCTTTTTGTAATTGCGAGAGCACGACAATTACATATGTAGTCATTCCAGCACTTTTGCACCGCTAGAAAAAAAGTTAGGAAAATAATAAGATTTTCTAACGGTGCGTTACCTTTTTGTAATTGCGAGAGCACAACGAGTACATATGTAGTCATTCCAGCACTTTTGCACCGCTAGAAAAAAAGTTAGGAAACTAATAAGATTTTCTAACGGTGCGTTACCTTTTTGTAATTGCGAGAGCACGACAATTACATATGTAGTCATTCTAGCACTTTTGCACCGCTAGAAAAAAAGTTAGGAAAGTAATAAGATTTTCTAACGGTGCGTTACCTTTTTGTAATTGCGAGAGCACAACAATTACATATGTAGTCATTCCAGCACTTTTGCACCGCTAGAAAAAAAGTTAGAAAAGTAATAAGATTTTCTAACGGTGCGTTACCTTTTTGTAATTGCGAGAGCACGACAATTACATATGTAGTCATTCTAGCACTTTTGCACCGCTAGAAAAAAAGTTAGGAAAGTAATAAGATTTTCTAACGGTGCGTTACCTTTTTGTAATTGCGAGAGCACAACGAGTACACATGTAGTCATTCCAGCACTTTTGCACCGCTAGAAAAAAAGTTAGGAAAGTAATAAGATTTTCTAACGGTGCGTTACCTTTTTGGAACGCCGAGAGCACAACAATCACATATGTGATCATTCCAGCACTTTTGCACCGCTAGAAAAAAAGTTAGGAAAGTAATAAGATTTTCTAACGGTGCGTTACCTTTTTGGAACGCCGAGAGCACAACAATCACATATGTGACCATTCCAGCACTTTTGCACCGCTAGAAAAAAAGTTAGGAAACTAATAAGATTTTCTAACGGTGCGTTACCTTTTTGTAATTGCGAGAGCACAACAATTACATATGTAGTCATTCCAGCACTTTTGCACCGCTAGAAAAAAAGTTAGGAAAATAATAAGATTTTCTAACGGTGCGTTGACTTTTTAGAATTCTGAGAGCACAACAATTACATATGTAGTCATTCCAGCACTTTTGCACCGCTAGAAAAAAAGTTAGGAAACTAATAAGATTTTCTAACGGTGCGTTACCTTTTTGTAATTGCGAGAGCACAACAATTACATATGTAGTCATTCCAGCACTTTTGCACCGCTAGAAAAAAAGTTAGGAAACTAATAAGATTTTCTAACGGTGCGTTGACTTTTTAGAATTCTGAGAGCACAACAATTACATATGTAGTCATTCCAGCACTTTTGCACCGCTAGAAAAAAAGTTAGGAAACTAATAAGATTTTCTAACGGTGCGTTACCTTCTTGTAATTGCGAGAGCACAACAATTACATATGTAGTCATTCCAGCACTTTTGCACCGCTAGAAAAAAAGTTAGGAAAATAATAAGATTTTCTAACGGTGCGTTACCTTTTTGTAATTGCGAGAGCACAACGAGTACACATGTAGTCATTCCAGCACTTTTGCACCGCTAGAAAAAAAGTTAGGAAAGTAATAAGATTTTCTAACGGTGCGTTACCTTTTTGGAACGCCGAGAGCACAACAATCACATATGCGATCATTCCAGCACTTTTGCACCGCTAGAAAAAAAGTTAGGAAAGTAATAAGATTTTCTAACGGTGCGTTACCTTTTTGGAACGCCGAGAGCACAACAATCACATATGTGACCATTCCAGCACTTTTGCACCGCTAGAAAAAAAGTTAGGAAACTAATAAGATTTTCTAACGGTGCGTTACCTTTTTGTAATTGCGAGAGCACAACAATTACATATGTAGTCATTCCAGCACTTTTGCACCGCTAGAAAAAAAGTTAGGAAAATAATAAGATTTTCTAACGGTGCGTTACCTTTTTGTAATTGCGAGAGCACAACGAGTACATATGTAGTCATTCCAGCACTTTTGCACCGCTAGAAAAAAAGTTAGGAAAGTAATAAGATTTTCTCACGGTGCGTTACCTTTTTGTAATTGCGAGAGCACGACAATTACATATGTAGTCATTCCAGCACTTTTGCACCGCTAGAAAAAAAGTTAGGAAAGTAATAAGATTTTCTAACGGTGCGTTACCTTTTTGTAATTGCGAGAGCACGACAATTACATATGTAGTCATTCCAGCACTTTTGCACCGCTAGAAAAAAAGTTAGGAAAATAATAAGATTTTCTAACGGTGCGTTACCTTTTTGTAATTGCGAGAGCACAACGAGTACATATGTAGTCATTCCAGCACTTTTGCACCGCTAGAAAAAAAGTTAGGAAACTAATAAGATTTTCTAACGGTGCGTTACCTTTTTGTAATTGCGAGAGCACGACAATTACATATGTAGTCATTCTAGCACTTTTGCACCGCTAGAAAAAAAAGTTAGGAAAGTAATAAGATTTTCTAACGGTGCGTTACCTTTTTGTAATTGCGAGAGCACAACAATTACATATGTAGTCATTCCAGCACTTTTGCACCGCTAGAAAAAAAGTTAGGAAAGTAATAAGATTTTCTAACGGTGCGTTACCTTTTTGTAATTGCGAGAGCACAACAATTACATATGTAGTCATTCCAGCACTTTTGCACCGCTAGAAAAAAAGTTAGGAAAGTAATAAGATTTTCTAACGGTGCGTTACCTTTTTGTAATTGCGAGAGCACAACGAGTACACATGTAGTCATTCCAGCACTTTTGCACCGCTAGAAAAAAAGTTAGGAAAGTAATAAGATTTTCTAACGGTGCGTTACCTTTTTGGAACGCCGAAAGCACAACAATCACATATGTGATCATTCCAGCACTTTTGCACCGCTAGAAAAAACGTTAGGAAAATAATAAGATTTTCTAACGGTGCGTTACCTTTTTGTAATTGCGAGAGCACAACGAGTACATATGTAGTCATTCCAGCACTTTTGCACCGCTAGAAAAAAAGTTAGGAAACTAATAAGATTTTCTAACGGTGCGTTACCTTTTTGTAATTGCGAGAGCACGACAATTACATATGTAGTCATTCTAGCACTTTTGCACCGCTAGAAAAAAAGTTAGGAAAGTAATAAGATTTTCTAACGGTGCGTTACCTTTTTGTAATTGCGAGAGCACGACAATTACATATGTAGTCATTCCAGCACTTTTGCACCGCTAGAAAAAAAGTTAGGAAAGTAATAAGATTTTCTAACGGTGCGTTACCTTTTTGTAATTGCGAGAGCACAACAATTACATATGTAGTCATTCCAGCACTTTTGCACCGCTAGAAAAAAAGTTAGGAAAGTAATAAGATTTTCTAACGGTGCGTTACCTTTTTGTAATTGCGAGAGCACAACAATTACATATGTAGTCATTCCAGCACTTTTGCACCGCTAGAAAAAAAGTTAGGAAACTAATAAGATTTTCTAACGGTGCGTTACCTTTTTGTAATTGCGAGTGCACAACAATTACATATGTAGTCATTCCAGCACTTTTGCACCGCTAGAAAAAAAGTTAGGAAACTAATAAGATTTTCTAACGGTGCGTTAGCTTTTTGTAATTGCGAGAGCACAACAATTACATATGTAGTCATTCCAGCACTTTTGCACCGCTAGAAAAAAAGTTAGGAAACTAATAAGATTTTCTAACGGTGTGTTACCTTTTTGTAATTGCGAGAGCACAACGAGTACATCTGTAGTCATTCCAGCACTTTTGCACTGCTAGAAAAAAAGTTAGGAAAGTAATAAGATTTTCTAACGGTGCGTTACCTTTTTGTAATTGCGAGAGCACAACGAGTACATCTGTAGTCATTCCAGCACTTTTGCACTGCTAGAAAAAAAGTTAGGAAAGTAATAAGATTTTCTAACGGTGCGTTACCTTTTTGTAATTGCGAGAGCACGACAATTACATATGTAGTCATTCCAGCACTTTTGCACCGCTAGAAAAAAAGTTAGGAAACTAATAAGATTTTCTAACGGTGCGTTACCTTTTTGTAATTGCGAGAGCACAACAATTACATATGTAGTCATTCCAGCACTTTTGCACCGCTAGAAAAAAAGTTAGGAAACTAATAAGATTTTCTAACGGTGCGTTACCTTTTTGTAATTGCGAGAGCACAACAATTACATATGTAGTCATTCCAGCACTTTTGCATCGCCAGAAAAAAAGTTAGGAAAGTAATAAGATTTTCTAACGGTGCGTTACCTTTTTGTAATTGCGAGAGCACAACAATTACATATGTAGTCATTCCAGCACTTTTGCACCGCTAGAAAAAAAGTTAGGAAAGTAATAAGATTTTCTAACGGTGCGTTACCTTTTTGTAATTGCGAGAGCACAACGAGTACATATGTAGTCATTCCAGCACTTTTGCACCGCTAGAAAAAAAGTTAGGAAAGTAATAAGATTTTCTAACGGTGCGTTACCTTTTTGTAATTGCGAGAGCACGACAATTACATATGTAGTCATTCCAGCACTTTTGCACCGCTAGAAAAAAAGTTAGGAAAATAATAAGATTTTCTAACGGTGCGTTACCTTTTTGTAATTGCGAGAGCACAACGAGTACATATGTAGTCATTCCAGCACTTTTGCACCGCTAGAAAAAAAGTTAGGAAACTAATAAGATTTTCTAACGGTGCGTTACCTTTTTGTAATTGCGAGAGCACGACAATTACATATGTAGTCATTCTAGCACTTTTGCACCGCTAGAAAAAAAGTTAGGAAAGTAATAAGATTTTCTAACGGTGCGTTACCTTTTTGTAATTGCGAGAGCACAACAATTACATATGTAGTCATTCCAGCACTTTTGCACCGCTAGAAAAAAAGTTAGAAAAGTAATAAGATTTTCTAACGGTGCGTTACCTTTTTGTAATTGCGAGAGCACAACAATTACATATGTAGTCATTACAGCACTTTTGCACCGCTAGAAAAAAAGTTAGGAAAGTAATAAGATTTTCTAACGGTGCGTTAGCTTTTTGTAATTGCGAGAGCACAACAATTACATATGTAGTCATTCCAGCACTTTTGCACCGCTAGAAAAAAAGTTAGGAAACTAATAAGATTTTCTAACGGTGCGTTACCTTTTTGTAATTGCGAGAGCACAACGAGTACATCTGTAGTCATTCCAGCACTTTTGCACTGCTAGAAAAAAAGTTAGGAAAGTAATAAGATTTTCTAACGGTGCGTTACCTTTTTGTAATTGCGAGAGCACAACGAGTACATCTGTAGTCATTCCAGCACTTTTGCACTGCTAGAAAAAAAGTTAGGAAAGTAATAAGATTTTCTAACGGTGCGTTACCTTTTTGTAATTGCGAGAGCACGACAATTACATATGTAGTCATTCCAGCACTTTTGCACCGCTAGAAAAAAAGTTAGGAAACTAATAAGATTTTCTAACGGTGCGTTACCTTTTTGTAATTGCGAGAGCACAACAATTACATATGTAGTCATTCCAGCACTTTTGCACCGCTAGAAAAAAAGTTAGGAAACTAATAAGATTTTCTAACGGTGCGTTACCTTTTTGTAATTGCGAGTGCACAACAATTACATATGTAGTCATTCCAGCACTTTTGCACCGCTAGAAAAAAAGTTAGGAAACTAATAAGATTTTCTAACGGTGCGTTAGCTTTTTGTAATTGCGAGAGCACAACAATTACATATGTAGTCATTCCAGCACTTTTGCACCGCTAGAAAAAAAGTTAGGAAACTAATAAGATTTTCTAACGGTGCGTTACCTTTTTGTAATTGCGAGAGCACAACGAGTACATCTGTAGTCATTCCAGCACTTTTGCACTGCTAGAAAAAAAGTTAGGAAAGTAATAAGATTTTCTAACGGTGCGTTACCTTTTTGTAATTGCGAGAGCACAACAATTACATATGTAGTCATTCCAGCACTTTTGCACCGCTAGAAAAAAAGTTAGGAAAGTAATAAGATTTTCTCACGGTGCGTTACCTTTTTGTAATTGCGAGAGCACGACAATTACATATGTAGTCATTCCAGCACTTTTGCACCGCTAGAAAAAAAGTTAGGAAAGTAATAAGATTTTCTAACGGTGCGTTACCTTTTTGTAATTGCGAGAGCACGACAATTACATATGTAGTCATTCCAGCACTTTTGCACCGCTAGAAAAAAAGTTAGGAAAATAATAAGATTTTCTAACGGTGCGTTACCTTTTTGTAATTGCGAGAGCACAACGAGTACATATGTAGTCATTCCAGCACTTTTGCACCGCTAGAAAAAAAGTTAGGAAACTAATAAGATTTTCTAACGGTGCGTTACCTTTTTGTAATTGCGAGAGCACGACAATTACATATGTAGTCATTCTAGCACTTTTGCACCGCTAGAAAAAAAGTTAGGAAAGTAATAAGATTTTCTAACGGTGCGTTACCTTTTTGTAATTGCGAGAGCACAACAATTACATATGTAGTCATTCCAGCACTTTTGCACCGCTAGAAAAAAAGTTAGGAAAGTAATAAGATTTTCTAACGGTGCGTTACCTTTTTGTAATTGCGAGAGCACAACAATTACATATGTAGTCATTCCAGCACTTTTGCACCGCTAGAAAAAAAGTTAGGAAAGTAATAAGATTTTCTAACGGTGCGTTACCTTTTTGTAATTGCGAGAGCACAACAATTACATATGTAGTCATTCCAGCACTTTTGCACCGCTAGAAAAAAAGTTAGGAAACTAATAAGATTTTCTAACGGTGCGTTACCTTTTTGTAATTGCGAGTGCACAACAATTACATATGTAGTCATTCCAGCACTTTTGCACCGCTAGAAAAAAAGTTAGGAAACTAATAAGATTTTCTAACGGTGCGTTAGCTTTTTGTAATTGCGAGAGCACAACAATTACATATGTAGTCATTCCAGCACTTTTGCACCGCTAGAAAAAAAGTTAGGAAACTAATAAGATTTTCTAACGGTGCGTTACCTTTTTGTAATTGCGAGAGCACAACGAGTACATCTGTAGTCATTCCAGCACTTTTGCACTGCTAGAAAAAAAGTTAGGAAAGTAATAAGATTTTCTAACGGTGCGTTACCTTTTTGTAATTGCGAGAGCACAACGAGTACATCTGTAGTCATTCCAGCACTTTTGCACTGCTAGAAAAAAAGTTAGGAAAGTAATAAGATTTTCTAACGGTGCGTTACCTTTTTGTAATTGCGAGAGCACGACAATTACATATGTAGTCATTCCAGCACTTTTGCACCGCTAGAAAAAAAGTTAGGAAACTAATAAGATTTTCTAACGGTGCGTTACCTTTTTGTAATTGCGAGAGCACAACAATTACATATGTAGTCATTCCAGCACTTTTGCACCGCTAGAAAAAAAGTTAGGAAACTAATAAGATTTTCTAACGGTGCGTTACCTTTTTGTAATTGCGAGAGCACAACAATTACATATGTAGTCATTCCAGCACTTTTGCATCGCCAGAAAAAAAGTTAGGAAAGTAATAAGATTTTCTAACGGTGCGTTACCTTTTTGTAATTGCGAGAGCACAACAATTACATATGTAGTCATTCCAGCACTTTTGCACCGCTAGAAAAAAAGTTAGGAAAGTAATAAGATTTTCCAACGGTGCGTTACCTTTTTGTAATTGCGAGAGCACGACAATTACATATGTAGTCATTCCAGCACTTTTGCACCGCTAGAAAAAAAGTTAGGAAAGTAATAAGATTTTCTAACGGTGCGTTACCTTTTTGGAACGCCGAGAGCACAACAATTACATATGTGATCATTCCAGCACTTTTGCACCGCTAGAAAAAAAGTTAGGAAACTAATAAGATTTTCTAACGGTGCGTTACCTTTTTGTAATTGCGAGAGCACAACAATTACATATGTAGTCATTCCAGCACTTTTGCACCGCTAGAAAAAAAGTTAGGAAACTAATAAGATTTTCTAACGGTGCGTTACCTTTTTGTAATTGCGAGAGCACAACGAGTACATCTGTAGTCATTCCAGCACTTTTGCACTGCTAGAAAAAAAGTTAGGAAAGTAATAAGATTTTCTAACGGTGCGTTACCTTTTTGTAATTGCGAGAGCACGACAATTACATATGTAGTCATTCCAGCACTTTTGCACTGCTAGAAAAAAAGTTAGGAAACTAATAAGATTTTCTAACGGTGCGTTACCTTTTTGTAATTGCGAGAGCACAACAATTACATATGTAGTCATTCCAGCACTTTTGCACCGCTAGAAAAAAAGTTAGGAAACTAATAAGATTTTCTAACGGTGCGTTACCTTTTTGTAATTGCGAGAGCACAACAATTACATATGTAGTCATTCCAGCACTTTTGCATCGCCAGAAAAAAAGTTAGGAAAGTAATAAGATTTTCTAACGGTGCGTTACCTTTTTGTAATTGCGAGAGCACAACGAGTACATATGTAGTCATTCCAGTACTTTTGCACCGCTAGAAAAAAAGTTAGGAAAGTAATAAGATTTTCTAACGGTGCGTTACCTTTTTGTATTTGCGAGAGCACAACGAGTACATATGTAGTCATTCCAGCACTTTTGCACCGCTAGAAAAAAAGTTAGGAAACTAATAAGATTTTCTAACGGTGCGTTGACTTTTTAAAATTCTGAGAGCACAACAATTACATATGTAGTCATTCCAGCACTTTTGCACCGCTAGAAAAAAAGTTAGGAAAGTAATAAGATTTTCTAACGGTGCGTTACCTTTTTGTAATTGCGAGAGCACAACAATTACATATTTAGTCATTCCAGCACTTTTGCACCGCTAGAAAAAAAGTTAGGAAACTAATAAGATTTTCTAACGGTGCGTTACCTTTTTGTAATTGCGAGAGCACGACAATTACATATGTAGTCATTCTAGCACTTTTGCACCGCTAGAAAAAAAGTTAGGAAAGTAATAAGATTTTCTAACGGTGCGTTACCTTTTTGTAATTGCGAGAGCACAACAATTACATATGTAGTCATTCCAGCACTTTTGCACCGCTAGAAAAAAAGTTAGGAAAGTAATAAGATTTTCTAACGGTGCGTTACCTTTTTGTAATTGCGAGAGCACAACAATTACATATGTAGTCATTCCAGCACTTTTGCACCGCTAGAAAAAAAGTTAGGAAAGTAATAAGATTTTCTAACGGTGCGTTACCTTTTTGTAATTGCGAGAGCACAACGAGTACACATGTAGTCATTCCAGCACTTTTGCACCGCTAGAAAAAAAGTTAGGAAAGTAATAAGATTTTCTAACGGTGCGTTACCTTTTTGGAACGCCGAGAGCACAACAATCACATATGTGATCATTCCAGCACTTTTGCACCGCTAGAAAAAAAGTTAGGAAAGTAATAAGATTTTCTAACGGTGCGTTACCTTTTTGGAACGCCGAGAGCACAACAATCACATATGTGACCATTCCAGCACTTTTGCACCGCTAGAAAAAAAGTTAGGAAACTAATAAGATTTTCTAACGGTGCGTTACCTTTTTGTAATTGCGAGAGCACAACAATTACATATGTAGTCATTCCAGCACTTTTGCACCGCTAGAAAAAAAGTTAGGAAAATAATAAGATTTTCTAACGGTGCGTTACCTTTTTGTAATTGCGAGAGCACAACGAGTACATATGTAGTCATTCCAGCACTTTTGCACCGCTAGAAAAAAAGTTAGGAAAGTAATAAGATTTTCTCACGGTGCGTTACCTTTTTGTAATTGCGAGAGCACGACAATTACATATGTAGTCATTCCAGCACTTTTGCACCGCTAGAAAAAAAGTTAGGAAAGTAATAAGATTTTCTAACGGTGCGTTACCTTTTTGTAATTGCGAGAGCACAACGAGTACATCTGTAGTCATTCCAGCACTTTTGCATCGCCAGAAAAAAAGTTAGGAAAGTAATAAGATTTTCTAACGGTGCGTTACCTTTTTGTAATTGCGAGAGCACAACGAGTACATATGTAGTCATTCCAGCACTTTTGCACCGCTAGAAAAAAAGTTAGGAAACTAATAAGATTTTCTAACGGTGCGTTACCTTTTTGTAATTGCGAGAGCACGACAATTACATATGTAGTCATTCTAGCACTTTTGCACCGCTAGAAAAAAAGTTAGGAAAGTAATAAGATTTTCTAACGGTGCGTTACCTTTTTGTAATTGCGAGAGCACGACAATTACATATGTAGTCATTCCAGCACTTTTGCACCGCTAGAAAAAAAGTTAGGAAACTAATAAGATTTTCTAACGGTGCGTTACCTTTTTGTAATTGCGAGAGCACAACGAGTACATCTGTAGTCATTCCAGCACTTTTGCATCGCCAGAAAAAAAGTTAGGAAAGTAATAAGATTTTCTAACGGTGCGTTACCTTTTTGTAATTGCGAGAGCACAACAATTACATATGTAGTCATTCCAGCACTTTTGCACCGCTAGAAAAAAAGTTAGGAAACTAATAAGATTTTCTAACGGTGCGTTACCTTTTTGTAATTGCGAGAGCACAACGAGTACATATGTAGTCATTCCAGCACTTTTGCACCGCTAGAAAAAAAGTTAGGAAAGTAATAAGATTTTCTCACGGTGCGTTACCTTTTTGTAATTGCGAGAGCACGACAATTACATATGTAGTCATTCCAGCACTTTTGCACCGCTAGAAAAAAAGTTAGGAAAGTAATAAGATTTTCTAACGGTGCGTTACCTTTTTGTAATTGCGAGAGCACGACAATTACATATGTAGTCATTCCAGCACTTTTGCACCGCTAGAAAAAAAGTTAGGAAAATAATAAGATTTTCTAACGGTGCGTTACCTTTTTGTAATTGCGAGAGCACAACGAGTACATATGTAGTCATTCCAGCACTTTTGCACCGCTAGAAAAAAAGTTAGGAAACTAATAAGATTTTCTAACGGTGCGTTACCTTTTTGTAATTGCGAGAGCACGACAATTACATATGTAGTCATTCTAGCACTTTTGCACCGCTAGAAAAAAAGTTAGGAAAGTAATAAGATTTTCTAACGGTGCGTTACCTTTTTGTAATTGCGAGAGCACAACAATTACATATGTAGTCATTCCAGCACTTTTGCACCGCTAGAAAAAAAGTTAGGAAAGTAATAAGATTTTCTAACGGTGCGTTACCTTTTTGTAATTGCGAGAGCACAACAATTACATATGTAGTCATTCCAGCACTTTTGCACCGCTAGAAAAAAAGTTAGGAAAGTAATAAGATTTTCTAACGGTGCGTTACCTTTTTGTAATTGCGAGAGCACAACAATTACATATGTAGTCATTCCAGCACTTTTGCACCGCTAGAAAAAAAGTTAGGAAACTAATAAGATTTTCTAACGGTGCGTTACCTTTTTGTAATTGCGAGTGCACAACAATTACATATGTAGTCATTCCAGCACTTTTGCACCGCTAGAAAAAAAGTTAGGAAACTAATAAGATTTTCTAACGGTGCGTTAGCTTTTTGTAATTGCGAGAGCACAACAATTACATATGTAGTCATTCCAGCACTTTTGCACCGCTAGAAAAAAAGTTAGGAAACTAATAAGATTTTCTAACGGTGCGTTACCTTTTTGTAATTGCGAGAGCACAACGAGTACATCTGTAGTCATTCCAGCACTTTTGCACTGCTAGAAAAAAAGTTAGGAAAGTAATAAGATTTTCTAACGGTGCGTTACCTTTTTGTAATTGCGAGAGCACAACGAGTACATCTGTAGTCATTCCAGCACTTTTGCACTGCTAGAAAAAAAGTTAGGAAAGTAATAAGATTTTCTAACGGTGCGTTACCTTTTTGTAATTGCGAGAGCACGACAATTACATATGTAGTCATTCCAGCACTTTTGCACCGCTAGAAAAAAAGTTAGGAAACTAATAAGATTTTCTAACGGTGCGTTACCTTTTTGTAATTGCGAGAGCACAACAATTACATATGTAGTCATTCCAGCACTTTTGCACCGCTAGAAAAAAAGTTAGGAAACTAATAAGATTTTCTAACGGTGCGTTACCTTTTTGTAATTGCGAGAGCACAACAATTACATATGTAGTCATTCCAGCACTTTTGCATCGCCAGAAAAAAAGTTAGGAAAGTAATAAGATTTTCTAACGGTGCGTTACCTTTTTGTAATTGCGAGAGCACAACGAGTACACATGTAGTCATTCCAGCACTTTTGCACCGCTAGAAAAAAAGTTAGGAAAGTAATAAGATTTTCTAACGGTGCGTTACCTTTTTGGAACGCCGAGAGCACAACAATCACATATGTGATCATTCCAGCACTTTTGCACCGCTAGAAAAAAAGTTAGGAAAGTAATAAGATTTTCTAACGGTGCGTTACCTTTTTGGAACGCCGAGAGCACAACAATCACATATGTGATCATTCCAGCACTTTTGCACCGCTAGAAAAAAAGTTAGGAAACTAATAAGATTTTCTAACGGTGCGTTACCTTTTTGTAATTGCGAGAGCACAACAATTACATATGTAGTCATTCCAGCACTTTTGCACCGCTAGAAAAAAAGTTAGGAAACTAATAAGATTTTCTAACGGTGCGTTACCTTTTTGTAATTGCGAGAGCACAACGAGTACATCTGTAGTCATTCCAGCACTTTTGCACTGCTAGAAAAAAAGTTAGGAAAGTAATAAGATTTTCTAACGGTGCGTTACCTTTTTGTAATTGCGAGAGCACGACAATTACATATGTAGTCATTCCAGCACTTTTGCACTGCTAGAAAAAAAGTTAGGAAACTAATAAGATTTTCTAACGGTGCGTTACCTTTTTGTAATTGCGAGAGCACAACAATTACATATGTAGTCATTCCAGCACTTTTGCACCGCTAGAAAAAAAGTTAGGAAACTAATAAGATTTTCTAACGGTGCGTTACCTTTTTGTAATTGCGAGAGCACAACAATTACATATGTAGTCATTCCAGCACTTTTGCATCGCCAGAAAAAAAGTTAGGAAAGTAATAAGATTTTCTAACGGTGCGTTACCTTTTTGTAATTGCGAGAGCACAACGAGTACATATGTAGTCATTCCAGTACTTTTGCACCGCTAGAAAAAAAGTTAGGAAAGTAATAAGATTTTCTAACGGTGCGTTACCTTTTTGTATTTGCGAGAGCACAACGAGTACATATGTAGTCATTCCAGCACTTTTGCACCGCTAGAAAAAAAGTTAGGAAACTAATAAGATTTTCTAACGGTGCGTTGACTTTTTAAAATTCTGAGAGCACAACAATTACATATGTAGTCATTCCAGCACTTTTGCACCGCTAGAAAAAAGTTAGGAAACTAATAAGATTTTCTAACGGTGCGTTACCTTCTTGTAATTGCGAGAGCACAACAATTACATATGTAGTCATTCCAGCACTTTTGCACCGCTAGAAAAAAAGTTAGGAAAGTAATAAGATTTTCTAACGGTGCGTTACCTTTTTGTAATTGCGAGAGCACAACAATTACATATTTAGTCATTCCAGCACTTTTGCACCGCTAGAAAAAAAGTTAGGAAACTAATAAGATTTTCTAACGGTGCGTTAGCTTTTTGTAATTGCGAGAGCACAACAATTACATATGTAGTCATTCCAGCACTTTTGCACCGCTAGAAAAAAAGTTAGGAAACTAATAAGATTTTCTAACGGTGCGTTACCTTTTTGTAATTGCGAGAGCACAACAATTACATATGTAGTCATTCCAGCACTTTTGCACTACTAGAAAAAAAGTTAGGAAACTAATAAGATTTTCTAACGGTGCGTTAGCTTTTTGTAATTGCGAGAGCACAACAATTACCTATGTAGTCATTCCAGCACTTTTGCACCGCTAGAAAAAAAGTTAGGAAAGTAATAAGATTTTCCAACGGTGCGTTACCTTTTTGTAATTGCGAGAGCACGACAATTACATATGTAGTCATTCCAGCACTTTTGCACCGCTAGAAAAAAAGTTAGGAAAGTAATAAGATTTTCTAACGGTGCGTTACCTTTTTGGAACGCCGAGAGCACAACAATCACATATGTGATCATTCCAGCACTTTTGCACCGCTAGAAAAAAAGTTAGGAAACTAATAAGATTTTCTAACGGTGCGTTACCTTTTTGTAATTGCGAGAGCACAACAATTACATATGTAGTCATTCCAGCACTTTTGCACCGCTAGAAAAAAAGTTAGGAAACTAATAAGATTTTCTAACGGTGCGTTACCTTTTTGTAATTGCGAGAGCACAACGAGTACATCTGTAGTCATTCCAGCACTTTTGCACTGCTAGAAAAAAAGTTAGGAAAGTAATAAGATTTTCTAACGGTGCGTTACCTTTTTGTAATTGCGAGAGCACGACAATTACATATGTAGTCATTCCAGCACTTTTGCACTGCTAGAAAAAAAGTTAGGAAACTAATAAGATTTTCTAACGGTGCGTTACCTTTTTGTAATTGCGAGAGCACGACAATTACATATGTAGTCATTCTAGCACTTTTGCACCGCTAGAAAAAAAGTTAGGAAAGTAATAAGATTTTCTAACGGTGCGTTACCTTTTTGTAATTGCGAGAGCACAACAATTACATATGTAGTCATTCCAGCACTTTTGCACCGCTAGAAAAAAAGTTAGGAAAGTAATAAGATTTTCTAACGGTGCGTTACCTTTTTGTAATTGCGAGAGCACAACAATTACATATGTAGTCATTCCAGCACTTTTGCACCGCTAGAAAAAAAGTTAGGAAAGTAATAAGATTTTCTAACGGTGCGTTACCTTTTTGTAATTGCGAGAGCACAACAATTACATATGTAGTCATTCCAGCACTTTTGCACCGCTAGAAAAAAAGTTAGGAAACTAATAAGATTTTCTAACGGTGCGTTACCTTTTTGTAATTGCGAGTGCACAACAATTACATATGTAGTCATTCCAGCACTTTTGCACCGCTAGAAAAAAAGTTAGGAAACTAATAAGATTTTCTAACGGTGCGTTAGCTTTTTGTAATTGCGAGAGCACAACAATTACATATGTAGTCATTCCAGCACTTTTGCACCGCTAGAAAAAAAGTTAGGAAACTAATAAGATTTTCTAACGGTGCGTTACCTTTTTGTAATTGCGAGAGCACAACGAGTACATCTGTAGTCATTCCAGCACTTTTGCACTGCTAGAAAAAAAGTTAGGAAAGTAATAAGATTTTCTAACGGTGCGTTACCTTTTTGTAATTGCGAGAGCACAACGAGTACATCTGTAGTCATTCCAGCACTTTTGCACTGCTAGAAAAAAAGTTAGGAAAGTAATAAGATTTTCTAACGGTGCGTTACCTTTTTGTAATTGCGAGAGCACGACAATTACATATGTAGTCATTCCAGCACTTTTGCACCGCTAGAAAAAAAGTTAGGAAACTAATAAGATTTTCTAACGGTGCGTTACCTTTTTGTAATTGCGAGAGCACAACAATTACATATGTAGTCATTCCAGCACTTTTGCATCGCCAGAAAAAAAGTTAGGAAAGTAATAAGATTTTCTAACGGTGCGTTACCTTTTTGTAATTGCGAGAGCACAACAATTACATATGTAGTCATTCCAGCACTTTTGCACCGCTAGAAAAAAAGTTAGGAAAGTAATAAGATTTTCCAACGGTGCGTTACTTTTTTGTAATTGCGAGAGCACGACAATTACATATGTAGTCATTCCAGCACTTTTGCACCGCTAGAAAAAAAGTTAGGAAAGTAATAAGATTTTCTAACGGTGCGTTACCTTTTTGGAACGCCGAGAGCACAACAATCACATATGTGATCATTCCAGCACTTTTGCACCGCTAGAAAAAAAGTTAGGAAACTAATAAGATTTTCTAACGGTGCGTTACCTTTTTGTAATTGCGAGAGCACAACAATTACATATGTAGTCATTCCAGCACTTTTGCACCGCTAGAAAAAAAGTTAGGAAACTAATAAGATTTTCTAACGGTGCGTTACCTTTTTGTAATTGCGAGAGCACAACGAGTACATCTGTAGTCATTCCAGCACTTTTGCACTGCTAGAAAAAAAGTTAGGAAAGTAATAAGATTTTCTAACGGTGCGTTACCTTTTTGTAATTGCGAGAGCACGACAATTACATATGTAGTCATTCCAGCACTTTTGCACTGCTAGAAAAAAAGTTAGGAAACTAATAAGATTTTCTAACGGTGCGTTACCTTTTTGTAATTGCGAGAGCACAACAATTACATATGTAGTCATTCCAGCACTTTTGCACCGCTAGAAAAAAAGTTAGGAAACTAATAAGATTTTCTAACGGTGCGTTACCTTTTTGTAATTGCGAGAGCACAACAATTACATATGTAGTAATTCCAGCACTTTTGCATCGCCAGAAAAAAAGTTAGGAAAGTAATAAGATTTTCTAACGGTGCGTTACCTTTTTGTAATTGCGAGAGCACAACGAGTACATATGTAGTCATTCCAGTACTTTTGCACCGCTAGAAAAAAAGTTAGGAAAGTAATAAGATTTTCTAACGGTGCGTTACCTTTTTGTATTTGCGAGAGCACAACGAGTACATATGTAGTCATTCCAGCACTTTTGCACCGCTAGAAAAAAAGTTAGGAAACTAATAAGATTTTCTAACGGTGCGTTACCTTTTTGTAATTGCGAGAGCACGACAATTACATATGTAGTCATTCTAGCACTTTTGCACCGCTAGAAAAAAAGTTAGGAAAGTAATAAGATTTTCTAACGGTGCGTTACCTTTTTGTAATTGCGAGAGCACAACAATTACATATGTAGTCATTCCAGCACTTTTGCACCGCTAGAAAAAAAGTTAGGAAACTAATAAGATTTTCTAACGGTGCGTTACCTTTTTGTAATTGCGAGAGCACAACGAGTACATCTGTAGTCATTCCAGCACTTTTGCACTGCTAGAAAAAAAGTTAGGAAAGTAATAAGATTTTCTAACGGTGCGTTACCTTTTTGTAATTGCGAGAGCACAACGAGTACATCTGTAGTCATTCCAGCACTTTTGCACTGCTAGAAAAAAAGTTAGGAAAGTAATAAGATTTTCTAACGGTGCGTTACCTTTTTGTAATTGCGAGAGCACGACAATTACATATGTAGTCATTCCAGCACTTTTGCACCGCTAGAAAAAAAGTTAGGAAACTAATAAGATTTTCTAACGGTGCGTTACCTTTTTGTAATTGCGAGAGCACAACAATTACATATGTAGTCATTCCAGCACTTTTGCACCGCTAGAAAAAAAGTTAGGAAACTAATAAGATTTTCTAACGGTGCGTTACCTTTTTGTAATTGCGAGAGCACAACAATTACATATGTAGTCATTCCAGCACTTTTGCATCGCCAGAAAAAAAGTTAGGAAAGTAATAAGATTTTCTAACGGTGCGTTACCTTTTTGTAATTGCGAGAGCACAACGAGTACATATGTAGTCATTCCAGCACTTTTGCACCGCTAGAAAAAAAGTTAGGAAACTAATAAGATTTTCTAACGGTGCGTTACCTTTTTGTAATTGCGAGTGCACAACAATTACATATGTAGTCATTCCAGCACTTTTGCACCGCTAGAAAAAAAGTTAGGAAACTAATAAGATTTTCTAACGGTGCGTTAGCTTTTTGTAATTGCGAGAGCACAACAATTACATATGTAGTCATTCCAGCACTTTTGCACCGCTAGAAAAAAAGTTAGGAAACTAATAAGATTTTCTAACGGTGCGTTACCTTTTTGTAATTGCGAGAGCACAACGAGTACATCTGTAGTCATTCCAGCACTTTTGCACTGCTAGAAAAAAAGTTAGGAAAGTAATAAGATTTTCTAACGGTGCGTTACCTTTTTGTAATTGCGAGAGCACAACGAGTACATCTGTAGTCATTCCAGCACTTTTGCACTGCTAGAAAAAAAGTTAGGAAAGTAATAAGATTTTCTAACGGTGCGTTACCTTTTTGTAATTGCGAGAGCACGACAATTACATATGTAGTCATTCCAGCACTTTTGCACCGCTAGAAAAAAAGTTAGGAAACTAATAAGATTTTCTAACGGTGCGTTACCTTTTTGTAATTGCGAGAGCACAACAATTACATATGTAGTCATTCCAGCACTTTTGCACCGCTAGAAAAAAAGTTAGTAAACTAATAAGATTTTCTAACGGTGCGTTACCTTTTTGTAATTGCGAGAGCACATCAATTACATATGTAGTCATTCCAGCACTTTTGCATCGCCAGAAAAAAAGTTAGGAAAGTAATAAGATTTTCTAACGGTGCGTTACCTTTTTGTAATTGCGAGAGCACAACAATTACATATGTAGTCATTCCAGCACTTTTGCACCGCTAGAAAAAAAGTTAGGAAAGTAATAAGATTTTCCAACGGTGCGTTACCTTTTTGTAATTGCGAGAGCACGACAATTACATATGTAGTCATTCCAGCACTTTTGCACCGCTAGAAAAAAAGTTAGGAAAGTAATAAGATTTTCTAACGGTGCGTTACCTTTTTGGAACGCCGAGAGCACAACAATCACATATGTGATCATTCCAGCACTTTTGCACCGCTAGAAAAAAAGTTAGGAAACTAATAAGATTTTCTAACGGTGCGTTACCTTTTTGTAATTGCGAGAGCACAACAATTACATATGTAGTCATTCCAGCACTTTTGCACCGCTAGAAAAAAAGTTAGGAAACTAATAAGATTTTCTAACGGTGCGTTACCTTTTTGTAATTGCGAGAGCACAACGAGTACATCTGTAGTCATTCCAGCACTTTTGCACCGCTAGAAAAAAAGTTAGGAAACTAATAAGATTTTCTAACGGTGCGTTACCTTTTTGTAATTGCGAGAGCACAACAATTACATATGTAGTCATTCCAGCACTTTTGCACCGCTAGAAAAAAAGTTAGGAAACTAATAAGATTTTCTAACGGTGCGTTACCTTTTTGTAATTGCGAGAGCACAACAATTACATATGTAGTCATTCCAGCACTTTTGCATCGCCAGAAAAAAAGTTAGGAAAGTAATAAGATTTTCTAACGGTGCGTTACCTTTTTGTAATTGCGAGAGCACAACGAGTACATATGTAGTCATTCCAGTACTTTTGCACCGCTAGAAAAAAAGTTAGGAAAGTAATAAGATTTTCTAACGGTGCGTTACCTTTTTGTATTTGCGAGAGCACAACGAGTACATATGTAGTCATTCCAGCACTTTTGCACCGCTAGAAAAAAAGTTAGGAAACTAATAAGATTTTCTAACGGTGCGTTGACTTTTTAAAATTCTGAGAGCACAACAATTACATATGTAGTCATTCCAGCACTTTTGCACCGCTAGAAAAAAGTTAGGAAACTAATAAGATTTTCTAACGGTGCGTTACCTTCTTGTAATTGCGAGAGCACAACAATTACATATGTAGTCATTCCAGCACTTTTGCACCGCTAGAAAAAAAGTTAGGAAAGTAATAAGATTTTCTAACGGTGCGTTACCTTTTTGTAATTGCGAGAGCACAACAATTACATATTTAGTCATTCCAGCACTTTTGCACCGCTAGAAAAAAAGTTAGGAAACTAATAAGATTTTCTAACGGTGCGTTAGCTTTTTGTAATTGCGAGAGCACAACAATTACATATGTAGTCATTCCAGCACTTTTGCACCGCTAGAAAAAAAGTTAGGAAACTAATAAGATTTTCTAACGGTGCGTTAGCTTTTTGTAATTGCGAGAGCACAACAATTACATATGTAGTCATTCCAGCACTTTTGCACCGCTAGAAAAAAAGTTAGGAAACTAATAAGATTTTCTAACGGTGCGTTACCTTTTTGTAATTGCGAGAGCACAACAATTACATATGTAGTCATTCCAGCACTTTTGCACCGCTAGAAAAAAAGTTAGTAAACTAATAAGATTTTCTAACGGTGCGTTACCTTTTTGTAATTGCGAGAGCACAACGAGTACATCTGTAGTCATTCCAGCACTTTTGCACTGCTAGAAAAAAAGTTAGGAAAGTAATAAGATTTTCTAACGGTGCGTTACCTTATTGTAATTGCGAGAGCACGACAATTACATATGTAGTCATTCCAGCACTTTTGCACCGCTAGAAAAAAAGTTAGGAAACTAATAAGATTTTCTAACGGTGCGTTACCTTTTTGTAATTGCGAGAGCACAACAATTACATATGTAGTCATTCCAGCACTTTTGCACCGCTAGAAAAAAAGTTAGTAAACTAATAAGATTTTCTAACGGTGCGTTACCTTTTTGTAATTGCGAGAGCACAACAATTACATATGTAGTCATTCCAGCACTTTTGCATCGCCAGAAAAAAAGTTAGGAAAGTAATAAGATTTTCTAACGGTGCGTTACCTTTTTGTAATTGCGAGAGCACAACAATTACATATGTAGTCATTCCAGCACTTTTGCACCGCTAGAAAAAAAGTTAGGAAAGTAATAAGATTTTCCAACGGTGCGTTACCTTTTTGTAATTGCGAGAGCACGACAATTACATATGTAGTCATTCCAGCACTTTTGCACCGCTAGAAAAAAAGTTAGGAAAGTATTAAGATTTTCTAACGGTGCGTTACCTTTTTGGAACGCCGAGAGCACAACAATCACATATGTGATCATTCCAGCACTTTTGCACCGCTAGAAAAAAAGTTAGGAAACTAATAAGATTTTCTAACGGTGCGTTACCTTTTTGTAATTGCGAGAGCACAACAATTACATATGTAGTCATTCCAGCACTTTTGCACCGCTAGAAAAAAAGTTAGGAAACTAATAAGATTTTCTAACGGTGCGTTACCTTTTTGTAATTGCGAGAGCACAACGAGTACATCTGTAGTCATTCCAGCACTTTTGCACTGCTAGAAAAAAAGTTAGGAAAGTAATAAGATTTTCTAACGGTGCGTTACCTTTTTGTAATTGCGAGAGCACGACAATTACATATGTAGTCATTCCAGCACTTTTGCACCGCTAGAAAAAAAGTTAGGAAACTAATAAGATTTTCTAACGGTGCGTTACCTTTTTGTAATTGCGAGAGCACAACAATTACATATGTAGTCATTCCAGCACTTTTGCACCGCTAGAAAAAAAGTTAGGAAACTAATAAGATTTTCTAACGGTGCGTTACCTTTTTGTAATTGCGAGAGCACGACAATTACATATGTAGTCATTCTAGCACTTTTGCACCGCTAGAAAAAAAGTTAGGAAAGTAATAAGATTTTCTAACGGTGCGTTACCTTTTTGTAATTGCGAGAGCACAACAATTACATATGTAGTCATTCCAGCACTTTTGCACCGCTAGAAAAAAAGTTAGGAAAGTAATAAGATTTTCTAACGGTGCGTTACCTTTTTGTAATTGCGAGAGCACAACAATTACATATGTAGTCATTCCAGCACTTTTGCACCGCTAGAAAAAAAGTTAGGAAAGTAATAAGATTTTCTAACGGTGCGTTACCTTTTTGTAATTGCGAGAGCACAACAATTACATATGTAGTCATTCCAGCACTTTTGCACCGCTAGAAAAAAAGTTAGGAAACTAATAAGATTTTCTAACGGTGCGTTACCTTTTTGTAATTGCGAGTGCACAACAATTACATATGTAGTCATTCCAGCACTTTTGCACCGCTAGAAAAAAAGTTAGGAAACTAATAAGATTTTCTAACGGTGCGTTAGCTTTTTGTAATTGCGAGAGCACAACAATTACATATGTAGTCATTCCAGCACTTTTGCACCGCTAGAAAAAAAGTTAGGAAACTAATAAGATTTTCTAACGGTGCGTTACCTTTTTGTAATTGCGAGAGCACAACGAGTACATCTGTAGTCATTCCAGCACTTTTGCACTGCTAGAAAAAAAGTTAGGAAAGTAATAAGATTTTCTAACGGTGCGTTACCTTTTTGTAATTGCGAGAGCACAACGAGTACATCTGTAGTCATTCCAGCACTTTTGCACTGCTAGAAAAAAAGTTAGGAAAGTAATAAGATTTTCTAACGGTGCGTTACCTTTTTGTAATTGCGAGAGCACAACGAGTACATCTGTAGTCATTCCAGCACTTTTGCACCGCTAGAAAAAAAGTTAGGAAACTAATAAGATTTTCTAACGGTGCGTTACCTTTTTGTAATTGCGAGAGCACGACAATTACATATGTAGTCATTCCAGCACTTTTGCACCGCTAGAAAAAAAGTTAGGAAACTAATAAGATTTTCTAACGGTGCGTTACCTTTTTGTAATTGCGAGAGCACAACAATTACATATGTAGTCATTCCAGCACTTTTGCACCGCTAGAAAAAAAGTTAGGAAACTAATAAGATTTTCTAACGGTGCGTTACCTTTTTGTAATTGCGAGAGCACAACAATTACATATGTAGTCATTCCAGCACTTTTGCATCGCCAGAAAAAAAGTTAGGAAAGTAATAAGATTTTCTAACGGTGCGTTACCTTTTTGTAATTGCGAGAGCACAACGAGTACACATGTAGTCATTCCAGCACTTTTGCACCGCTAGAAAAAAAGTTAGGAAAGTAATAAGATTTTCTAACGGTGCGTTACCTTTTTGGAACGCCGAGAGCACAACAATCACATATGTGATCATTCCAGCACTTTTGCACCGCTAGAAAAAAAGTTAGGAAAGTAATAAGATTTTCTAACGGTGCGTTACCTTTTTGGAACGCCGAGAGCACAACAATCACATATGTGATCATTCCAGCACTTTTGCACCGCTAGAAAAAAAGTTAGGAAACTAATAAGATTTTCTAACGGTGCGTTACCTTTTTGTAATTGCGAGAGCACAACAATTACATATGTAGTCATTCCAGCACTTTTGCACCGCTAGAAAAAAAGTTAGGAAACTAATAAGATTTTCTAACGGTGCGTTACCTTTTTGTAATTGCGAGAGCACAACGAGTACATCTGTAGTCATTCCAGCACTTTTGCACTGCTAGAAAAAAAGTTAGGAAAGTAATAAGATTTTCTAACGGTGCGTTACCTTTTTGTAATTGCGAGAGCACGACAATTACATATGTAGTCATTCCAGCACTTTTGCACTGCTAGAAAAAAAGTTAGGAAACTAATAAGATTTTCTAACGGTGCGTTACCTTTTTGTAATTGCGAGAGCACAACAATTACATATGTAGTCATTCCAGCACTTTTGCACCGCTAGAAAAAAAGTTAGGAAACTAATAAGATTTTCTAACGGTGCGTTACCTTTTTGTAATTGCGAGAGCACAACAATTACATATGTAGTCATTCCAGCACTTTTGCATCGCCAGAAAAAAAGTTAGGAAAGTAATAAGATTTTCTAACAGTGCGTTACCTTTTTGTAATTGCGAGAGCACAACGAGTACATATGTAGTCATTCCAGTACTTTTGCACCGCTAGAAAAAAAGTTAGGAAAGTAATAAGATTTTCTAACGGTGCGTTACCTTTTTGTATTTGCGAGAGCACAACGAGTACATATGTAGTCATTCCAGCACTTTTGCACCGCTAGAAAAAAAGTTAGGAAACTAATAAGATTTTCTAACGGTGCGTTGACTTTTTAAAATTCTGAGAGCACAACAATTACATATGTAGTCATTCCAGCACTTTTGCACCGCTAGAAAAAAGTTAGGAAACTAATAAGATTTTCTAACGGTGCGTTACCTTCTTGTAATTGCGAGAGCACAACAATTACATATGTAGTCATTCCAGCACTTTTGCACCGCTAGAAAAAAAGTTAGGAAAGTAATAAGATTTTCTAACGGTGCGTTACCTTTTTGTAATTGCGAGAGCACAACAATTACATATTTAGTCATTCCAGCACTTTTGCACCGCTAGAAAAAAAGTTAGGAAACTAATAAGATTTTCTAACGGTGCGTTAGCTTTTTGTAATTGCGAGAGCACAACAATTACATATGTAGTCATTCCAGCACTTTTGCACTGCTAGAAAAAAAGTTAGGAAACTAATAAGATTTTCTAACGGTGCGTTACCTTTTTGTAATTGCGAGAGCACAACAATTACATATGTAGTCATTCCAGCACTTTTGCACTACTAGAAAAAAAGTTAGGAAACTAATAAGATTTTCTAACGGTGCGTTAGCTTTTGTAATTGCGAGAGCACAACAATTACATATGTAGTCATTCCAGCACTTTTGCACCGCTAGAAAAAAAGTTAGGAAAGTAATAAGATTTTCCAACGGTGCGTTACCTTTTTGTAATTGCGAGAGCACGACAATTACATATGTAGTCATTCCAGCACTTTTGCACCGCTAGAAAAAAAGTTAGGAAAGTAATAAGATTTTCTAACGGTGCGTTACCTTTTTGGAACGCCGAGAGCACAACAATCACATATGTGATCATTCCAGCACTTTTGCACCGCTAGAAAAAAAGTTAGGAAACTAATAAGATTTTCTAACGGTGCGTTACCTTTTTGTAATTGCGAGAGCACAACAATTACATATGTAGTCATTCCAGCACTTTTGCACCGCTAGAAAAAAAGTTAGGAAACTAATAAGATTTTCTAACGGTGCGTTACCTTTTTGTAATTGCGAGAGCACAACGAGTACATCTGTAGTCATTCCAGCACTTTTGCACTGCTAGAAAAAAAGTTAGGAAAGTAATAAGATTTTCTAACGGTGCGTTACCTTTTTGTAATTGCGAGAGCACGACAACTACATATGTAGTCATTCCAGCACTTTTGCACTGCTAGAAAAAAAGTTAGGAAACTAATAAGATTTTCTAACGGTGCGTTACCTTTTTGTAATTGCGAGAGCACGACAATTACATATGTAGTCATTCTAGCACTTTTGCACCTCTAGAAAAAAAGTTAGGAAAGTAATAAGATTTTCTAACGGTGCGTTACCTTTTTGTAATTGCGAGAGCACAACAATTACATATGTAGTCATTCCAGCACTTTTGCACCGCTAGAAAAAAAGTTAGGAAAGTAATAAGATTTTCTAACGGTGCGTTACCTTTTTGTAATTGCGAGAGCACAACAATTACATATGTAGTCATTCCAGCACTTTTGCACCGCTAGAAAAAAAGTTAGGAAAGTAATAAGATTTTCTAACGGTGCGTTACCTTTTTGTAATTGCGAGAGCACAACAATTACATATGTAGTCATTCCAGCACTTTTGCACCGCTAGAAAAAAAGTTAGGAAACTAATAAGATTTTCTAACGGTGCGTTACCTTTTTGTAATTGCGAGTGCACAACAATTACATATGTAGTCATTCCAGCACTTTTGCACCGCTAGAAAAAAAGTTAGGAAACTAATAAGATTTTCTAACGGTGCGTTAGCTTTTTGTAATTGCGAGAGCACAACAATTACATATGTAGTCATTCCAGCACTTTTGCACCGCTAGAAAAAAAGTTAGGAAACTAATAAGATTTTCTAACGGTGCGTTACCTTTTTGTAATTGCGAGAGCACAACGAGTACATCTGTAGTCATTCCAGCACTTTTGCACTGCTAGAAAAAAAGTTAGGAAAGTAATAAGATTTTCTAACGGTGCGTTACCTTTTTGTAATTGCGAGAGCACAACGAGTACATCTGTAGTCATTCCAGCACTTTTGCACTGCTAGAAAAAAAGTTAGGAAAGTAATAAGATTTTCTAACGGTGCGTTACCTTTTTGTAATTGCGAGAGCACGACAATTACATATGTAGTCATTCCAGCACTTTTGCACCGCTAGAAAAAAAGTTAGGAAACTAATAAGATTTTCTAACGGTGCGTTACCTTTTTGTAATTGCGAGAGCACAACAATTACATATGTAGTCATTCCAGCACTTTTGCACCGCTAGAAAAAAAGTTAGGAAACTAATAAGATTTTCTAACGGTGCGTTACCTTTTTGTAATTGCGAGAGCACAACAATTACATATGTAGTCATTCCAGCACTTTTGCATCGCCAGAAAAAAAGTTAGGAAAGTAATAAGATTTTCTAACGGTGCGTTACCTTTTTGTAATTGCGAGAGCACAACAATTACATATGTAGTCATTCCAGCACTTTTGCACCGCTAGAAAAAAAGTTAGGAAAGTAATAAGATTTTCCAACGGTGCGTTACTTTTTTGTAATTGCGAGAGCACGACAATTACATATGTAGTCATTCCAGCACTTTTGCACCGCTAGAAAAAAAGTTAGGAAAGTAATAAGATTTTCTAACGGTGCGTTACCTTTTTGGAACGCCGAGAGCACAACAATCACATATGTGATCATTCCAGCACTTTTGCACCGCTAGAAAAAAAGTTAGGAAACTAATAAGATTTTCTAACGGTGCGTTACCTTTTTGTAATTGCGAGAGCACAACAATTACATATGTAGTCATTCCAGCACTTTTGCACCGCTAGAAAAAAAGTTAGGAAACTAATAAGATTTTCTAACGGTGCGTTACCTTTTTGTAATTGCGAGAGCACAACGAGTACATCTGTAGTCATTCCAGCACTTTTGCACTGCTAGAAAAAAAGTTAGGAAAGTAATAAGATTTTCTAACGGTGCGTTACCTTTTTGTAATTGCGAGAGCACGACAATTACATATGTAGTCATTCCAGCACTTTTGCACTGCTAGAAAAAAAGTTAGGAAACTAATAAGATTTTCTAACGGTGCGTTACCTTTTTGTAATTGCGAGAGCACAACAATTACATATGTAGTCATTCCAGCACTTTTGCACCGCTAGAAAAAAAGTTAGGAAACTAATAAGATTTTCTAACGGTGCGTTACCTTTTTGTAATTGCGAGAGCACAACAATTACATATGTAGTCATTCCAGCACTTTTGCATCGCCAGAAAAAAAGTTAGGA
>NW_027311916.1:347500-355000 GCF_040954645.1 Diabrotica undecimpunctata | reverse complement strand
TCTCCTCTTACGACAGGCAGGGACTTCTTGCCACGGCCGTGTTCTTATCTCTGCAAGCCGAACGGACACACACACACGCACACACAAACACACGCACACAGGCACACACGCACATACGCACACACGCACACACTCTCCACCTCTCGATTCCTATCCATTAGTCGCCTCTTAAGAGAGGCAGGGCCTTCTTGCCCCGGCCGTATTCTTATCTCTGGAAGCCGAGCAGACAAACACACACACACACACACGCACGTTCGCACACACGCACACACACACACACTCACACACGCACAAACACACGCACACAAGCACACACACACACACACATACGCTCTTCACCTCTCGACTCCTATTCATTAGTCGCCTCTTACGACAGGCAGGGACTTCTTGCCACGGCCGTGTTCTTATCTCTGCAAGCCAAACGGACACACACACACGCACACACACACACACGCACACGCACACGCACACGCACACGCACACACTCTTCACTTCTCGACTCCTACCCATTATTCTCCTCTTACGACAGGCAGGGACTTCTTGCCACGGCCGTGTTCTTATCTCTGCAAGCCGAACGGACACACACATACACACACACACTCACACACACACGCACACACGCACGCACACACGCACACACACATACACTCACACACACAAACACGCACATACGCACACACACATACATTCTTCACCTCTCGACTCCTACCTATTAGTCGTCTCTCACGACAAGCAGGGTCTTCTTGCCTCGGCCGTGTTCTTATCTCTGCAAGCCGAACGAACACACACACACTCACACACACACACACATACACTCTTAACCTCTCGACTCCTACCCATTAGTCGCCTCTTACGACATTCAGGGACTTCTTGCCACAAACGTATTCTTATCTCTGCAAGCCGAACGGACACACACACATACTCACACACACAAACACGCACATACGCACACACACATACATTCTTCACCTCTCGACTCCTACCTATTGGTCGTCTCTCACGACAAGCAGGGTCTTCTTGCCTCGGCCGTGTTCTTATCTCTGCAAGCCGAACGAACACACACACACTCACACACACATACACTCTTAACCTCTCGACTCCTACCCATTAGTCGCCTCTTACGACAGGCAGGGCCTTCCTGCCACGGCCATGTTCTTATCTCTGCGAGCCGACCGGACACACACACACTCACACACACAAATACAAGAACACACGCACGCACACATGCGCACACACACATATACACTCTTAACCTCTCGACTTCTACCCATTATTCGTCTCTTTCGAAAGGCAGGGACTTCTTGCCACGGTCGTGTTCTTATCTCTGCAAGCCAAACGCACACACGCACACGCACACGCACAAGCACACACTCTCCACCTTTCGACTCCTATCCATTAGTCGCCTCTTAAGACAGGCAAGGCCTTCTTGCCACGGACGTATTCTGATCTCTGCGAGCCGAACGGACACACACACACACACTCACACACACACACACACTTACACACGCACACACACACACATACACTATTCACCTCTCGACTCCTACCCATTATTCTCCTCTTACGACAGGTAGGGACTTCTTGCCACGGCCGTGTTCTTATCTCTGAAAGCCGAACAGACACACACACACGCACACACAAACACACGCACACAGGCACACACGCACACACGCACAGGCACACGCACACACTTTCCACCTCTCGACTCCTATCCATTAGTCGCCTCTTAAGACAGGCAGGGCCTTCTTGCCACGGACGTATTCTTATCTCTGCAAGCCGAACGGACACACACATACTCACACACGCACAAACACACGCACACACGCAGACACACACATACACTCTTCACCTCTCGACTCCTACCTATTAGTCGCCCCTTACAACTGGCAGGGTCTTCTTGCCTTGGCCGTATTCTTACCTCTGCAAGCCAGACGGACACACACACATACACACACACTCATACACGCACACACACGCACACATGCACACACACACATACACTCTTCACCTCTCGACTCCTACCCATTAGTCACCTCTTACGACAGGCAGGGCCTTCCTGCCACGGCCATGTTCTTATCTCTGCAAACCGAACGCACACAAGCACACACGCACACACACATATACACTCTTCACCTCTCGACTCCTACCCATTAGTCGCATCTTACGACAGGCAGGGCCTTCCTGCCACGGCCATGTTGTAAATCTCTGCGAGCCGACCAGACACACACACACTCACACACACACATACAGGAACACACACACACACGCACGCACACACGCGCACACACGTATACACTCTCCACCTTTCGACTCCTATCCATTAGTCGCCTCTTAAGACAGGCATGACCTTCTTGCGTCGGCCGTATTCTAATCTCTGCGAGCCGAATGGACACACACATACATACACACACACACACTTACACACGCACAAACACACACATACCCACACACGCACACACACACACACACACACACACACACACACACACACACACATACACTATTCACCTTTCGACTCCTACCTATTAGTCGCCCCTTACAAGAGAGAGGGCCTTCTTGCCTCGGCCGTATTCTTATCTCTGCAAGCCAAACGGACACACACACAAATACACACACATACTCACACACACACACAAACACACGCACACACACAAAGACACATACACTCTTCACCTCTCGACTCCTATTCATTAGTCGCCTCTTACGACAGGCAGGGACTTCTTGCCACGGCCGTGTTCTTATCTCTGCGAGCCGAATGGACACACACACACACACACTTACACACACACACGCACCCACGCACACACACACGCACACACGCACACACACACAAATACACTCTTCACCTCTCGACTCCTACCCATTAGTCGCATCTTACGACAGGCATGGACTTATTGCCTTGGCCGTATTCTAATCTCTGCGAGCCGAACGGACACACACACACTGACACACACACACACATTCACACACACACTCACACACGTACGCACACACGCACACACACACATACACACTTCACCTCTCGACTCCTACCCATTATTCTCCTATTACGACAGGCAGGGACTTCTTGCCACGGCCGTGTTCTTATCTCTGCAAGCCGAACGGACACACACACACACGCATACACACACACTCTCCACCTCTCGACTCCTACCCATTAGTCGCCTCTTACGACAGGCAGGGCCTTCTTGCCTTGGCCGTATTCTTATCTCTGCGAGCCGACCGGACACACACACACTGACACATACACACAATCACACACACACTCACACACGTACGCACACACGCAGACACACACATACACTCTTCACCTCTCGACTCCTACCCATTATTCTCCTCTTACGACAGGCAGGGACTTCTTGCCACGGCCGTGTTCTTATCTCTGCATGCCGAACGGACACACACACACACGCACACACACACGCACACGCACACTCACAGGCACACACTCTTCACCTCTCGACTCCTACCCATTATTCTCCTCTTACGACAGGCAGGGACTTCTTGCCACGGCCGTGTTCTTATCTCTGCAAGCCGAACGGACACACACACACTCACACACACACACACACATACACTCACACACGTACGCACACACGCACACACACACATACACTCTTCACCTCTCGACTCCTACTCATTATTCTCCTCTTACGACAGGCAGGGACTTCTTGCCACGGCCGTGTTCTTATCTCTGCAAGCCGAACGGACACACACACACACGCACACACACACGCACACGCACACTCACACGCACACACTCTTCACCTCTCGACTCCTATTCATTAGTCGCCTCTTACGACAAGCAGGGACTTCTTGCCACGGCCGTGTTCTTATCTCTGCGAGCCGACCGGACACACACACACTGACACATACACACAATCACACACACACTCACACACGTACGCACACACGCAGACACACACATACACTCTTCACCTCTCGACTCCTACCCATTATTCTCCTCTTACGACAGGCAGGGACTTCTTGCCACGGCCGTGTTCTTATCTCTGCAAGCCGAACGGACACACACACACACGCACACACACACGCACACGCACACTCACACGCACACACTCTTCACCTCTCGACTCCTACCCATTATTCTCCTCTTACGACAGGCAGGGACTTCTTGCCACGGCCGTGTTCTTATCTCTGCAAGCCGAACGGACACACACACACTCTCACACACACACACACACATACACTCACACACGTACGCACACACGCACACACACACATACACTCTTCACCTCTCGACTCCTACTCATTATTCTCCTCTTACGACAGGCAGGGACTCCTTGCCACGGCCGTGTTCTTATATCTGCAAGCCGAACGGACACACACACACGCACACACACACGAACACGCACACTCACACGCACACACTCTTCACCTCTCGACTCCTACTCATTATTCTCCTCTTACGACAGGCAGGGACTTCTTGCCACGGCCGTGTTCTTATCTCTGCAAGCCGAACGGACACACACATACACACACACTCACACACACACGCACACACGCACGCACACACGCACACACACATACACTAACACACACAAACACGCACATACGCACACACACATACATTCTTCACCTCTCGACTCCTACCTATTAGTCGTCTCTCACGACAGGCAGGGTCTTCTTGCCTCGGCCGTGTTCTTATCTCTGCAAGCCGAACGAGCACACACACACTCACACACACATACACTCTTAACCTCTCGACTCCTACCCATTAGTCGCCTCTTACGACATTCAGGGACTTCTTGCCACAAACGTATTCTTATCTCTGCAAGCCGAACGGACACACACACACATACTCATAAACGCACACACACACGCACACACGTACACACACACATACACTCTTCACCTCTCGACTCCTACCCATTAGTCGCCCTTTACGACAGGCAGGGCCTTCGTGCCACGGCCATGTTCTTATCTCTGAGAGCCGAACGGATATACATACACACTCACACACACACGCACGCTCACACGCACACACACATGCACACACGCACAAGCACACGCACACGCACACACTCTCCACCTCTCGACTCCTATCCATTAGTCACCTCTTAAGACAGGCAGGGCCTTCTTGCCTCGGCCGTATTCTTATCTCTGCAAGCCGAACGGACACACATACATACACACACGCTCACACACGCACACACACACGCACACACGCACACACACATACACTCTTTACCTCTCGACTCCTACCCATTAGTCGCCTCTTACGACAGGCAGGGCCTTCTTGCTACGGCCATGTTCTTATCTCTGCGAGCCGAACGGACATACACACACACTCAAACACACACGCACGCTCACACGCACACACACACACGCACACACGCACACGCACACGCACACGCACACACTCTCAACCTCTCGACTCCTATCCATTAGTCACCTCTTAAGACAGGCAGGGCCTTCTTGCCTCGGCCGTATTCTTATCTCTGCAAGCCAAACGGACACACACACACTCACACACACAAGCACGCACACATGCACACACACGCACACACACAAATACACTTTTCACCTCTCGACTCCTACCCATTAGTCGCCTCTTACGACAGGCATAGCCTTCTTGCCTCGGCCGTATTCTAATCTCTGCGAACCGAATGGACACACACATACATACACACACACATTTACACACGTACAAACACACACACACCCACACACGCACACACACATACACATACACTATTCACCTCTCGACTCCTACCTATTAGTCGCCCCTTACAAGAGGCAGGGCCTTCTTGCCTCGGACGTATTCTTATCTCTGCAAGCCGAACGGACACACACACACTCACACACACACGCACGCACACACGCACACACACGCACACACACACACACACAAATACACTCTTCACCTCTCGACTCCTACCCATTAGTCGCCTCTTACGACAGGCATGGCCTTCTTGCCTTGGCCGTATTCTAATCTCTGCGAGCCGAATGGACACACACATACATACACACACACTTACACACGCACAAACACACACACACCCACACACGCACACACTCACATACCCTCTTCACCTCTCGACTCCTACCCATTAGCCGCCTCTTACGACAGGCAGGGCCTTCTTGCCACGGCCGTGTTCTCATTTCAGCGAGCCGACCGTACACACACATACACGCACACACAAACACACGCACACAGGCACAAACGCACACACGCAAACGCTCACGCACACGCACACACTCTACACCTCTCGACTCCCATCCATTAGTCGGCTCTTAAGACAGGCAGGGCCTTCTTGCAACGAACGCATTCTTATCTCTGCGAGCCGAACGGACACACACACACACTCACACACAAACACACACACGCAAGCACACATACACTATTCACCTCTCGACTTCTACCCATTATTCTCCTCTTACGATAGGCAGGGACTTCTTGCCACGGCCGTGTTCTTATCTCTGCAAGCCGAACGGACACACACACACACGCACACACACACGCACACACGCACGCACACACGCACACACACATACACTCACACACACAAACACGCACATACGCACACACACATACATTCTTCACCTCTCGACTCCTACCTATTAGTCGTCTCTCACGCCAGGCAGGGCCTTCTTGCCTTGGCCGTATTCTTATCTCTGCAAGCCAAACTGACACACACACAAATACACACACATACTCACACACGCAAAAACAGACGCACACACACAAAGACACATACGCTCTTCACCTCTCGACTCCTATTCATTAGTCGCCTCTTACGACAGGCAGGGACTTCTTGCCACGGCCGTGTTCTTATCTCTGCAAGCCAAACGGACACACACACACGCACACACACACGAACACGCACACTCACACGCACACACTCTTCACCTCTCGACTCCTACTCATTATTCTCCTCTTACGACAGGCAGGGACTTCTTGCCACGGCCGTGTTCTTATCTCTGCAAGCCGAACGGACACACACATACACACACACTCACACACACACGCACACACGCACGCACACACGCACACACACATACACTCACACACACAAACACGCACATACGCACACACACATACATTCTTCACCTCTCGACTCCTACCTATTAGTCGTCTCTCACGACAGGCAGGGTCTTCTTGCCTCGGCCGTGTTCTTATCTCTGCAAGCCGAACGGACACACACACACTCACACACACACACACACACATACACTCTTATCCTCTCGACTCCTACCCATAAGTCGCCTCTTACGACATTCAGGGCCTTCTTGCCTTGGCCGTATTCTTATCTCTGCAAGCCAAACTGACAGACACACACAAATACACACACATACTCACACACGCAAAAACACACGCACACACACAAAGACACATACGCTCTTCACCTCTCGACTCCTATTCATTAGTCGCCTCTTACGGCAGGCAGGGACTTCTTGCCACGGCCGTGTTCTTATCTCTGCAAGCCAAACGGACACACACACACGCACACACACACACGCACACGCACACGCACACGC